>NW_020653608.1:1580091-1601001 GCF_003589595.1 Hyposmocoma kahamanoa | reverse complement strand
ATTAAGTTGGCAAGAAACCAATCACCAATTAGCAATTGCTAAGTTTCACAACTTATCGGATGTAAGTGAAAATCAATGATAGCGAAAAAAATCTGCATTCATATCGTTCAAATACAACTCCAACAAGAGTGGTTTGAAAATCAACACGCTACGCCCGTCGTCGTCGCGCCGTCCCCGTGCATTAGTGTTGTATCGAACAATCTTCGAAATGCGTAACTTCCATTAACTTACTTATACATTGCATGATGGACGCAAAATCATGACTATGCAAACGGAATAAAACAGCTGATGTATGCTGAATAAATCAGTTGTAACGTTGCAATTTCGCATGCGCAGTGAACGTCTCGAGGGCACGTTACGTTCGTCGTGTAAAAGGACGTAAACATTTTCTTCGGTTTTCGAATTTAAGCATTAAGTCAATCTAGTGAAGGTTATAGTTGCATGATGGTGAGAAAAATATAGTAGAGGGGGGAGAAAAGAGTAATGTTCGGAAGGCAATCGGTGGCATTCGGCCGCCGCCGGGCTGCACGTGCGCGCTTCGGCGGATGGAACCGCATTTTAATGACGCCTTAAACCACGCACTCGAAACTAGCGCTTGAAAGTTTAAAAACTGATAAAGCGAACACTTTGCAGTAGAACCAAACTTTAATTCTGGATACATTCGCCGTAGATTCAATTACACTGGTCATAGGATTTGGATTTAAAATTCAGGAGAAAGATTTTAATAAATAATTCATTAGAAATAAATCTCTGTGGGTGTTAACAATTTCTTTTTTACCAGGGTAAAATCTTACCTTGCTTTAGTCTTAATTTGTGTTTTAAAAAAAAGATCAATAGAGGTCTCGTCTGTCACTTTTTACACTAGAATAATTTTTAACCAACTATAAAAAAGGAGGAGGAGGTTTCAATGCGACTGTATTTTTTTGTGTACATGTTACAAGGTTATTCAGAGATTTGGGAACTGATTTCGATGATTGTTTTTTTGTTCAAAAAGGGTTATTTGAGCAGTATTGCATTCAAATTTGAAGAAGATATTCCATCTTTAAAAGTGGCAAAATAAGAAGATCAATCCAATTTAGTTGATGTAGTTGAAAGTAAAATATGGTGACCAAGTGCTGATCTTGTGATGGAAATGGCAGAGAGATGAGAGGATCTCCTCAACCTGGGCTCATATTGTTCGTTTTGACGAGGATTTCCATTATGTCCACGAATCCGGTTTATTGCATTGCATCCACTTACCGTTAATCGACTTCAATAAAACTTGGCAGGCTTGAGGTCAGTTTTATTTTTATAAAAACGTTTAAAAATTATTTAGGTCCTATTATCAAGTTTGAAGACGATCGTTGAGTGTTTGAGAATTAAACATTGAGGCTTTTAATGATGACGTCAATTTTTCATTAAAATATAATGTGTTCAATGAAAAATAATCATCATCAAAGGAATAAGGATAATGATTAGGACATTTTTCATCACTGTTTGCATTAATAAACCTTTCGTTAACTGGTAAAGTCGAGATCGGAATAATCTGGTCTATCATAGGAAACAGCTCGAGAAAAACAGTATCAAAACGGATGCATTCGCAGTAAGACTAACCATCTCATTGGCTATGGTTATTTAACGAGAGTGTTTTTTTACTATAGTAAGTGACGGGACGAACAAGTCGTGCGCCTGATGATAAGCGACACGCCTGTCCATAACAGTTGCAGTGCCACTCAGAGCTTTAAATCGCAAAGATCTGATGGTTACTGTCACTGTGCCCGTCATCCAGAGACATAAGTTTCCCGCAGGAATACAGCATAGAGTCCTTCAAAAGGGGTTTCAGAAGGGCCCTAAAGTGTTGGCAACGTCGTGATGCCCCTAGTGTTGCAGGCGTTCATAGGCGACGGTGACCGCTTTCCATCAGGCGGGCCGTATGGTTTTTTGCTGCATACATACAAAATTCACCAGCACTAAAGCAGTAATTAACGGCAGAAATAAGTATGGTGGAAGTACTTCCGTGGACGAGCTCTTTCACAAAGAGCTCTACTGCTACCATATTATTATTAGAGTATATTTCGAATTTGTGCTTTTTAAAAATATATAAATTACCTTAAGCATATCGGCAAACTTTCGACATATTGGCACTTACAACAATGTCAATTACGCTGATTTGTTTAAGAATTCAAGGGAAACTAAATAAAATAAAAAACCGATTAGATGGGGTTGTAGATTTCGTTTTACTGAACACGACATTTAATAACACAATTTTGCTAAAATGTCGATTACGTCAGTTATGATAGAGAAGGCGGCATTGTTATAAAGACACTTTGTTACTAGTTTTAATTAGAGATAGCAAATTGATGTTCGGTAAGTTGATAGTTTTTGATGAAATAAAACTAGCGTTGTCTAAGATCGACTTCAAAGACTCACTCTGTGAGTCACCAAGGTGAATTATATCTTTTTAATAGTTTATATCACGTATATTTCTTTTATCAAACAGTCAGCCGTGACCATGGGGCCTATAAAGTGTTCAGTGCTGGGAACGCTTTGCGTTCTCCAGCAAATACTGAGTTTGCGACCCTTTTGTTACCGCAGCTGGCACCACACGAAGTATCTTTACATTATCTAGTATTTTGCTGTTTGTGTGAATAGTTCGTGTTTTAATTTGATCTAATTTTTTTGTATGTTTTTATTTCGTTATCATTTATTTATGTTTTATGTTGAAGGTTTTAATTATGTTTTGTTTTTCTTTCGTTTTCTTTTTTGTTTTGTGGTGTCATTGAGGTAAAGATATAAATGTATTTTCTTTCTTTCTCTCTTTTCTTAAAGGGTCCGAAACGTTGGTTTGTTTGAAAAACAAACATAAGCGATTTGGATCCCAAAAAAAGATTATTTCCTGCGTATAACAATCGCGAAAACCTAATTTCAAAAACTCGAGGTTATTAATAATAAAAGAATCTTTTCGATGGATTATGTTTTAGTGAGTTCATTAACAACTCAAACTCAAATAATCTATATTTCAAAGGTAAGTCAATTAGACTTAAAATCGTCATATTGATTAAACTCTACTGCTCATTCGTAAGGCAGAGTCCCCTGAGAAGAATGAGCAAGAATCTCTAGGGGTTGCTCTTTGTAAATAAATATTAATCTACATTTATCATTTACAAGATTTATTTCAAATCGGAACGGGTCACAAGCTGTATAAAAATCTTTAATGTAGTTTCCATTTCACTATACTTTTAAGTCTAGTGAATGGCATATTTTATACATAGGGCGCACAATAAGTTTCCGGGACTGGCCACTTATATAAACAATATTTAAAATGTAATTACAACATTTGAAAATGGATCTCTTTGGCTGTAGAATACAGTTTGTTTCATCTGACTTACCTTTATGTTGAGTGTGTGCGTTATTATTATTATGACTGTCACTTGTTTATACATTGTGGCGTCATTTTAGAAATTGGTTGTCTACATCACCATGGATTTAACTCGTAAAAATTTTCGTAGTATGATTTTCTACGACTTTAAGTGTAATTTAACAGCTCAGCGGAGCTTCGCTCGGCTTCAAACTGCATTTGGCGATGAAGCACCGTGCAAGACGACTATTTATAGCTGGTTTGTAGAATTCAAACGCGGTCGTGTGAATCCCAGTGACGAATTTCGTGATGGTTGCCCGTCCACTGCTGTGAACAACAAACACATCGATGCTGTGCGCCGTATGATCAAAACAGACAGGCATGTGATCTACCATGAGATTCGGGCATCTTTAGGCGTAGGCATGAGTCAAATACAATCAATCGGATCGCGTCACTTGGCGTAATGCCATGCTTACCAGATTCAAGGAAGGGGCGTCAAATTTGGTGTGGGACATAATAACAGGTGACGAAACATGGATTTATAGTTACGATCCCAAAACAAAACAGCAATCGAGCGTATGGGTCTTTCGAGATGAGCCGAAAACAATCAAAGTGGTGCGCGTGCAAAGTGCCTCTAAGCGGATAATTGCTTCTTTTTTTTAATAAAACTGGACAGGTGGCTACTGTTGCTTTGGAGAATCGTTGTACCGTGAATAGTGATTGGTACACGACCATTTATTTGCCGGAATTTATTGACAAACTCCGTGAAAATAACCGTAAACGCCGTATCATCTTGTACTTCTCACACGGCCAGATAGACAAATGAATTTTTGAAGGTGAACAACGTTGACCTTATGAGCCATCCCTCGTATAGTCCCAACCTGGCAACTTGCGACTTTTATTTATTTCCAAAAATTAAGAACCAGTTACGCGGTCAACGATTTTCATCACCTGAAGAGGCTGTCTAAGAGTATGAAAAATATGTTTCAAAGATGGTCACGGAGGAGTGGCATAAATGTTTTCAAAATTGGTTCATTCGTATGAAAAAGTGCATTAACGCTAACGGAGAATATCTTGAGAAACAATAAATTCATTTCTGACCATTTATAGTATTACAGTACATACAGTCTGCCCCACTTAGAACCGTATACATTGCCCCTTAAATGAAAGTGCAACTTTGTGAAAGCCTTCGGGGCCTAAACGGTTATAAAACTGGACTGCCACGCAGAAGTACCGGGTTCGATTCCCGGGCTGGGAGAAATATTTGTATGAGCTAAATTTATTTCTCTTGTGAGTTGTGGGTGTAATTTGTGGTTGTCTATGTGTGTGTCCATGGCACCCGCGATACAGGGTTGCCCTAGTGTATGGCTATGAGTTTGTGCGCGTTATTATTATTATACTATTATCTGTGACAATTTTTCATAAAAAGTTACTATTTTTCTTAACATACAGTGTAAGAATGTTAATTTCTTAAAACTTTGTGTCTCAAAGACACTCATGGATCCATTTTGCAAATTTCCCTTATGTTAAAAACTGAACCAAACAAGTCGCTATACAATTAATACGGCAACATTATTTTTAAAAATGACATTAGAAGGTGAGTTAGTTATTTTCTAACCAAAAAACACTACCGTAATGTAATAACTGTCAAAGCGTTATGATTTATTGAAATACAACATATCTGAACTTTACAAGTAGGCCAACATTATTAAGTTTAAACCCAGCTAGAACCACCAAAACAGTGTATCTTTAATAAAATTTATCTGGAGCATATGGGACTGGGTGAATACGAAAGGGAGCGGGGGCTTACGCCACGGACCCGGTGATCTATACTTATATATTTGTATAGCAACGTAAATAAATGTTAGGTACGTATTTAATAACTTAACAGATTTTGAAGTAACAAAAGATTGTATGTTTTTAAATTTTCTTTGTCTATACTAATCGTCTGTTATAGAATTTAATTAGTTGCCTCGTTTTGCCTCGGGGGCGTCATTTTGTTTCATTCGTTTCAATTCTATAGGGTGTGCTTATTTAACCTGGCAGGTAATTACCGGGTTTGTAGTAAATTTTGTTCTTTGACTGCATAACTGGGAATAGTTGTCAAAACGGCAATGATTTAGATTATTTTAACTAGTTAGTGATTCGTAACTCGAAAAGAGACAATATTCAGATTTATTGAAGATAAGAGAATTTCTTTTCTTTCCTTCTATTTTTTTATAATGTTAAGTGACGTGACAAACAAGTCGTATCGTGATGGTAAGCTACAAGCCAGTCCATAATAGATGCAGTGCCAATCAGAGCTTTATATCGCAAAGATCTTAGTTAGAGTCACTGCTAGTGCGCCCGTCACCCTGAGACATAAGTTGACAAGTCCCATTTGCCTGTAATTTCACCAGCACCCTTACCCTTCAAAACCGGAACACAACAATACATTACTGCTTGGCGACAGAAATTGGTGAGGTTGCAGTACTTCCTTTCACAAGAAGCTCTAATGCTTTTATTTTGACTGCTCATCGGTTTGTAGTGTGGGTGGTAGATGAAAAGGTCCCGGGTTCGATTCCCGGTAGGACTAATTTGGGAAATTAACTTTTTAAAATTGGTAGTGGTCTGGGTGTTCCGGGTGTCCTGGAGTGAATTCTATTGTAATGATATTCATAATAATGTACAGAGATTTCGCTTCTTTATTATAAAAAATCAACGTAATCTATTTCTTATTAAACGATATTTATGTAAACATATTGAACTTGTTTGTGGTTTTCGAGACTATTTATGTTGAAGAAATGAAACGTATAAAGTACGTCTTTATTATGTAAGATCAAAAAACAAAACAATAGAGAATTATTGTACCTTTAAGAGTTTTTTAACCGACTTCAAAAAAAGGAGGAGGTTCTCGGTACGACTGATTTTGATGATTCTTTTTTGTTGGAAAGAAGGTACTTCAGTACTGGTCCCATGCAAATTTGAAGAAAATATTCCACCTCTAAGGGCGGCATACTAGCGGATGAATCCGGTTTCGCGCACTTTCCGGTAACCGATTGTTAACTTTTTAGTTTCGGTTTGTTTGTACATATAAGCCAAGCTTGAAGTCGGTTCTTCCCCCGTTTTTTTAATAAAAATGGCGTATTTTATTTTGCTTCCTTTATAATAATAATAATATTTTATTTTCTCCACAAAATACAACGACAAATAAGAAGCACATAAACATCTTAGTAATTTTAGAACAGTATTTTGTGGGAGCTGGTGTTTGCTATAGGTTTAACACCTGTCCTACAAGTCACCGTGTACTATTTACCGAAGCACAGCGAGCGAAGCTTTCTTGGCAACCACTCCAGTTGCACAATCTACGAACGGAATCACTCGGCCGTTCCTCAACTGATGTGCATGAAATTTGAATCTAGCATAAAAAATATAATTGTACAGATTGTGAAGAAGCCTAAATTTTTAATTTCAATGTCTGTTCTGAGATAATTGAGGTCAAAGGTTATAATAAATATGCAGAACTATGGAATTATTAGGGGTGGGAAATCGAAAATTATGTAGAGATATATATCGTTTCGATATTTACAAAAATTTCATCGAGAGTAATATTTCGTCATTACGATATATCGATATTTTTCCCAAAGCTAGTAAGTAATAATCTATAAATCTTCCCAAAATACATAAGTTGAGTAAATATGCAAAGTAAAGTTTAAAAGATTAAAGACACGTGTTGAAGTTATCTATAAAACTTATAACGATAAGCAAAAAGTCGTGGTGGTCTGTTGTAAGATGTGTGTGAAAAAACCTGTGTTCCAAAGCCCTTACAGAAAGATCTCGAAACCTTTTCTTGTTTGAAACAAATGTACGCGATTTAGATCCGAAAGAATCTTATTCTTTTTTTAATAAATAAGTTTCTATAACAAACTATTATAAGCATTGTCTTGTTTGCCATATAATCCTGCCAATATTTGTCCAGACAATGGCCAATATAAGCTAGTAACTGTAGAGATGAGCAAAGTGAAAGGACGCCACGTAATCTACACAACCTTGGCTGCGCTTGGCGGGCGGCATAGTCATCACGATCTTGTAAATAATGTTTCGTATGATTTACAACGCTAACAGATCTTATTTATATTTTTAAAGTCCTTGTCATGTCTGTAGTACCATCCTAAAGTACGTCACGCAAGTCAATCCTCTAGGCCACTCTTCAAGTCAAGCTCTAAACCCACTGAGCAAGGATACAGGTTGAAAAGTCAAATCTAGTCATCATGATCATCATCAACCTATTACAGTCCTCAGTTTGTCGCATCTGTTTGCCTGCTGGCAATGGATGCGACAAGCTGAGGCAGCTGGCAGCAGCCAGCCTTTCGCAGATTGTTACTCCATCTGGCCGGCGGGTGTCCTACACTTGTTTCCGCCATCGATTATTGGTTCTTCTATATTTTCGTGTACAATATTGTCAGTCTTTTTAACTTAAATTACAATTTCATAAATGTAGTATGAGATTAAAATTGAAAAGATAGATAGCCCACTGCTGTTCTGGTATTTAAGTCTGGTTTGCCATGGTTTGTTTTTTTTTGTAAATTCTACCTTACTCCATTTACATAGATTTCAAATATGCAGTTTAAAAAGTGACCGTTTGTGTAGTATAACTGTGGTTAAGTGTGTTGGAAGAAACATTTGGCTCATTTAGCTTTTTGACAATCAGGTATGTTCGTAATTTATAAATTAACCTTAATTTATAATTTAATCAATTTCACATACCTGTATCAGTCCCAAACATGAGCTTTATGCAAAAAAGATGAGTTTCAAGTTTGTGTTTCTGAATATTTTCTTTATGTAATCCTCATGAATAAATTATGCAAATATTTGTTGGACGGAAGTGCCATATCCCATGGTTTATAAAAACGTCTTTTAGATTTAATATCATAAAAGTGATTCTTTTTAGAGCATAGAACAATTCCGAAATGAATCTTCTTCTTTTCGGAGCGATTCTTTTTTTATAAATTATTTATAAAATAGGTACAGAATTGATTAAACAAACACTAACTAATTCAGGGAAAAGAAAATTGTCGTTTTATGAAAAAGAGACAGTAATGGTGAGAGATCAACGTAAAAATAAAAAAGAGGTCTTTTGGAAAAATAATTAAGTTAAGTTTTAGTACCAAATACAACTTTCGTGGTAGATGTGGAGGACTGGCAATGGAAAAGACATTCAAACGAACTGTTAGAATGCTCCGAAAGTTTAGAATAATGTAGTAATAAACGAATAAGTAATAAAATAATAATAATAATAATAATGAAAAAGACGAATGCCATATAAAGAAGAGGCAAAATATACATATATTTAGTAACGTTTTTTTCAAGTTTTTTAAAGTATTATAATGTAGCGTTAAGTTTTTGCAGCATGGTAACATTAGCAGATAAAAAAAAATGGTTTACGAGTTTAAGTTAGTGCCGGAAACATATAGTTTATTTTGTTTTTCTTAATTACAATGATATGTTCGCATTTGACCTTCATCTCACATAATGGAAAGTGACGATGAGGTCATCGATGTGCATACACACCTAAATAATGCCTCTTAATTTTCGCTATGAAAAAGCCCAAGTTATGGCGTTCAGTGATAAAATCTGCAGGCTGGGAAATCCGTCATTTAAATGTAAAAGTAAAACGCTTCCCGGGAACCCTTGGAATTATTGGAATATCCACAATATAGGGTTCAAACCCCAGCCTATTTTTAGTCATCCGATGATGGAAAGGGAAAGAGGAATTATATCATGCAATTCCATCGCACGCTCTCCGTGATATATCCTGTAAAACACCGATAAGCAGGCCACGTTACGTCAATGTTCAAGGCTCTGCAGTATCAAAAACACACGTATTTCTTATATTGACTTATCACAATCACAAATGTATCACAAAAAAATTACAAGGAAAAAATATATATTTTTAGATAGATTAAATAGACAATTCATGTTTTTTCTCAAATGCAGTTGCACCCCCCTGGACAGCGTCAACGCCCCCCAATTGCTTCCGAGGCCCCTACCGCTTCACCAGGACTCTTCAGCGCCCATTGGGCGATAGGGACCACTTTGGGAAACTATGGTATAGAGTACAATAGTATAGGACATACGTAATTCTGCGACTGCGGTTTCACAGCACTTTTCGAATTAAAGAAAAACAAAAAAATTAAAGCAGTTACGTACGATTCCAATGTGGTTTTTTCTGTTTGATTGTCCTAGTCTTCAGTCAACCACGTACCCAAATTATTGTTTGGCTTATTCAAATGTACATACTTTTACTGGTTAGGAGTGAAACCTGATACATACAACAACCACAACAAAAGACAAAGCTGAACAAACTAAGACGACAAGGTGGCATAAACAACCGATACCAGAACGTCTACGGATCTATAGTGAACTATTGTTCACAAGCAAAACGAAAACTTTTGTTTCTAAGTGAATTCTTTACGTTTTCATTTAAAAGTATAAAATAAGTCGGCCATATTCACTGGCGGTGGAAGGCCATTGGAGCATTTAGGTGAAGCAGAAGCTGCCTCGTAACACTGTCAGATATGAACGTATCCGTGTTTGCGATTTAGGATATCTAATTTTCTCGAATATTGCTTTCGTATAATTTAAGTGTCCGACATTACATGGTTATTTTTGCTTGGTTAAATAGAGTTTAGAGAACGTAACATTCTTATACAAGAGTCATATGTATGATGAGAGTCAAATACAATTTATGTTATGAAGAAATTACATTTTTTATTAAACAAAGAAATCGACTTCAAAATTTACTTATATGTAAGTAAATACAAGTAAAGATCGAAGTCATACAAACTGAAAGTAAAAAGTAAAAAATCGGTTACCGGAAAGTGCGAGAAACCGGATTCATCCTCTAGTTTGCCACCCGTACAGGAGGAATATTTTCTTCTAATTTCAATGGGGGTAATACTGAGGTACCCGCTTTCTTACAAAAAATATCAAAATCTGCTCGTTAACCGTCAGACTTGAAAGTAAGCTTGACGTTCAAATCTTAGATTTCATAAATTGGAACGTAGTCAATGTTTTTGACACCTCTGAACTTCAGGCGGTTGGTTTCGCAGTTTACAGAGAGAAGACATACTACTAAGTAACAGTAGAGCTTTTGTTTTAATGACGGGACGAACAAGTCGTGCGCCTGTTGGTTAGCGACGCGCCTATCCATAACAGTTGCAGTACCACTCAGAGCTTTAAATCGCAAACATCTTAGGGGCACTGCATTGCGCCCATCACCCTGAGACCTAAGATGAAGTTGGGCTCCTTGTGAAAGAGTTCGTCCAGAAAATTAGTGCCATCTTACGTATATCCGCTGCCAAGCAATAATGTCGCACCCCTCATGGAAGAATGGCATAAGTGGAGTTACGTCAAACATGTTTATTGCTCCATTAGGTACAGAAAAATATAGCCCACGTCCTCTCCAATTCTTGTAACTCTTTCTACAATATTAGTCGATAGAGTTACGAGAATTGGAGAGGGTGTGGTTTATATGTTTCTGTATCTAATGGAGCAATAAACTTTTTTGTCGTAACTCCACTTATGCCATTCCATGAGGGGTGCGATGTGAGCATTACTGCATACGGTTTTGAAAGGTGCTGGTGAAATTACTGGCACATGGGACTTGTCAACTTATGTCTTTCTCAATAACATACTTTTAAATTACAATTGACCAAATGGCTTTTGACATTGCTTCTGCAGTAATAAAAATACTTAGATTAAATTTGTATTGAATTGATATTCAATTATTTTTTGTGAAATTAATCCACTAGATCCGAAAACAAACACATAGAAAAATTCGTGAGGTCCGCTGGTTCGTTCTGTGGCTTAGTTGGCATAGCGTCTGGCACGGTTTGCTGGAAGACGTCTAAGTGTTCGATCTTAGTATTAATTTTTTTTATCTTATAAAATCATTAATAATTGTAAGGAAAGAATGCTTAAAATTTACAAACTCAATTCATTACATTGATTTGAAACTATAGAGACTAAACATTATATATTCCATATTTGCACATCTGCTTGCAGGTTGAATACAATTTAATTTTACTTGAGACTTATGATTACTGTATTCTAGCAAATAAACGTATTCTATTCTATTCTCAGGGTGACCGGAACGTGATCTTTGCAATTTAAAGCTCTCAGTTGCACTGAACTTACGGAGAGACGTGTCGCTTAGTACCAGTCGCGACTCGTTAGTCCCGTCATTACTAAGATTTATTTTATCACAAAAAAGGTAATTCATTATTGTTACAATAATTGAGACTTGATTCGTAGCTCAGTAGGTAAAAGTGGAAGCCCCGGTGTGGCAGTAGATGCTTGTTCGAGTCCAGTCAAGTCGAAGGAACTTTTCTCTGTGTTATTCGATCTTAGTATCAATAATAATAATATGATGGTTGTAAAAACATCATCATCAACATTCTAGGACCGACTCAAAGGGAGAATGGGAACTGGAGGGCAAGGAAGAATCTGAGATTGAAGATCTGATCGGCCCCAATATTGTGGGAGAAACTAAGTTGCGACACTCACACGTGGAAAGAAAGGGAGAAGATCGTGCCGCGAAGAGGGCTTATTTGGGGCAACCGAAAGGACAAAGACAGGTCCCGCCGGGAGGCATGGTAGAATCTGGTGTCGGAGGTCAAGCAAGTCACCGAAAGTAGGCTTTGGGTGACTACTCCACCGAAGGAGAAAGTATTAAAGACATGATGTTATTCAGTAAAATAATAAATTTATATTAATATCGCTGGAAGGATGAAGTCGCCAAAGATCTAAGGGCACTGAATGTGTCCGAATCATTGACTTACAATTATATGGACGTCGGGTCCGCGCTAAAAAGTGTCCGCACTTGTAAGGCGCTAAAATCGTATACAGAGCGCCACACTCCGCTTTAGTCTTCATTTGTTCTACTGATAGAGCGATACTGCGATGATATTACAATTTAAATTTCGAATAGGTTGACTTGGGACATTTTTTTCGTGGTTTTTGTATTAGACCCGTCGTCCATTTATTTGTAAGTCAATTGTCCGAATGGTCGGAATTGGCACAAGACCGACAGAAATGGCGTACTTTGGTGCCGGAGGCCAAGATCCACTTCGGGTCGCTGAGCCAGGGAAGTAAGTAAGTAAGTAATTAATTTATTATTGTGTTACTCTAACCACCCTTTGGGTAAAACTTAGAGGATATTATTACATTTTATGAAAATTACACTCGGCGGGTTGTTATTATTGCTATGTCTGGACTGATGTGGACATTCTTTGTATACTCGTTCCTCCATTACTCACCCGAATTGTATGAGATTCAACACCCGAGACGGCAATATTGGGATAAGGGAATAATAGCAATACGCTCTAACGGAAGAAAGGTTTACAAGTAAGATCTAGGGTCGTATTCTAGAACTCTACTCAATGCTCAAGTCAGGATTGCACTGGAAATACGACCCTAATGGCAGGGACTTGAGTATGATTTCGAGTGCTTTAAACCATACTCAAATACTGAGTTGAGCATTGAGTAGAGTTCTAGAATACGACCCCTAGTGTAGAACGATCTCTGTCCATGTGAACGAAGAAAACATATTATGCCCAAACTCTTTTAGTTTTGAGATCTTATAATAATAATGTAATGTTTATTTTAATTGAATATCATACTGTTTTTATTACCATAATATCGCACCCCTCATGGAAGATGGTGTAGGTGGAGTTACGTTAAACACGTTTATTGCTCCATTAGATACAGAAAAATATAGCCCACATCCTCTCCAATTCTTGTAACTCTATCTACAATGTTAGTCGATACAGTTACAGGGATTGGAGAGGATGTGGGTTATATTTTTCTGTATAGCAATAAATGTTTTTAACGTAACTCCACTTATGCCATTCTTCGATGAGGGGTGCCATACGTATGTGTATTCTGTTGCGCCCTCAAATAATTTCATCTTACAGTTTTTCCTGTAAACCGAAGGTAGCCTGGAAGAGGTAGCTATTTAGCAATAAGGCCGCCTGTTGTATCAGTAATTTTTACTTTTTTTGTATTGTGTTTGTTCGTGTGCAACAAGCAATATTTGTATCGTATTGTATTATACATTTTTCTGCGGAGGTTCTCAATCCGACTATATTTCTTTTGTATGTATGTTGTTACGTGATTACTCCGGCTATTGTGAATCGATTATGACGATTCTTTTTTGTTGGAAGGACCTCGGTAGTGGCCTCATTTAAATTTGAAGAAAACATCACACCTCTAAGGGTAGCAAACTTTTTTTTTATCTCCATCAAAAGCCGTGTTGTTAAAAAACCGTTCTTTTTTCTGAGGTGAACAAAAAAACAATGAAAAAAAAACATGAAAAGAAACCGTTTTTTTTTCTGAAGTATGTTTTTTTTCTAAAAGTGCGAAAATAAAAATATGACAATTGTTTTTTTTACTACATTTCCTCTTTCGTTGTATTATTATTATTTATTATTGTAATATTATTCTTCATAGATAAATTGCTCAAAATAATTGGGCAACACTCATAGTGTTGTCAATTTGTGGCGAATTCCCTAAATTGCGGGGAATTTCAACTCGATTGGGCATTTTGTAGGATTGACGCTGTGTGGGGAAAATGCGGGGATTCTAACATTTTTTTTTAATCTATTGATTGCTGTTGCATCGCTACTTTGATGATTACTGATAAAAACTCTAGTTTTTATATGTTTATCTAAGAGCGATATCAATTTTTTTTTCCACACCGCACATATACCTTATATAGCAACATTTACATATAATTATTAGCAAGCCGCTTATATAAAATTATTCGGTAGGATTTGAATGAAGGAAACGAAGACACAAAAAAATTCGATTTGTGATATATATATATATATATATTTATCACAAACAAATAAGTATAATAAATATATTATTATAAATAATAAATATATTCTTAAAACAAAAGTTTTTTTTCCAGTTACAACACTAGTTGTACGTCATGTAGTGACGGCCTCCAACCTTCTACGCCTACGAGAGTGGTGATTCAATCAATTCAAGGTCCGCTTACCAGTAAAAGCAATATAATTTTACATTACAAAGACCTATCTTTGAAATCATTATATACAAATCGAAAGCTCTTAATACACTGGATACTTTAAATTGTTGTTAAAGAACTTTGATTTAAACTAGTTTTAAAGATTTCAGAGGTCTTTGCCAAGTGGTTAGTATGCAAATCGTGTCCTAGTATAGCTACATTTATGGTTGCTGTAATAAGTATGCACAGACAACAGCACGATATCACCGCCATTTACACTCTGCACCGTTCTTATCGTACTTGTCATAGGGTTGAATTTAAGACTTAAGTGTGTAGCGTGCAATTGACTGCGCATAGCTAAAGATTGTCTGGTTAGTCGAGTACAGCAAAAAGCGGTGGAAAGTTTCAGACTTGCAAAAAAGTAAAGTCAGCCAGTATTGTTCTGTTTTGTCTGTGACTCTGATATTGTAGATTATAAAACCTTGTACCAAAGACACTCACTGTACATTGTAGGAATGCAGAAAGTAAATGCACAAGAGTGTAACGTTTGTATTTTTAACCACTTTTCACAATAGATATAATTATAATTATCAATACAAAGATCGAACACTTAGAAAAAATTCCTTTGATCCGGCTGGTTTCGGACCAACGTCTTCCAGCAAACCGTGACAGATGCTATGCCAACTAAGCCACGGAACGAACTAGCGGACCTTACGAAGTGTTCTGTGCTTTACACAATCACGAACCGATTTCGATGATTCTTTTTTTTTCTTTCTTTCTTTCCAAAAAGAGGGTACCTCAGTATAGGTTCTATTTATATTTGTAGAAAATATTTCACCTCTAAGATGCCACCCGCAAATCTTTTTTGTGACGGGTCGAATGAGTGGTGCGCCTGATAGTAAACTACACGCCTGTCCATAACAGTTGCAGTGCCACTCAGAGCTTTAGATCGCAAAGATCTAAGAGGCACTGCCACTACGGCCGTCACCCTAAGACATAACTTCACAAGTCCCATGTGCCTGTAATTTCACCAGCACCCTTAACCTTCAAAACCGGAATGCAGCAATGATAACATTACTGCTTGGCGGCAGAAACAGGTAAGGTGGCAGTACTTCCCTCGACGAACTCTTTCACAAGGAGCTCTACTGAAACTAGGGGATGAAACCGGTTTCGCGGTTCCTTTAACCGATTTTAATAAAACTGGGCAAACAGGTGTAATTCCAATAAAAAAGGCGACAAGCAAACTCTTGAGCTCGGTTTAAAAAAAAATAATTTATCAATTTGGATGGAATAAAAAAGAACCATTGAAATCATTCACAATACAAACGATTAATTGAGAACCTACTCCTTTTTAAAGTCGGTTATAATTGGAGTTACTTTAAAGACAGAATACTTCTCATATAGACAACCAAATCATCCCTTGCTCTAATCTAAACTAAACAACTAAATTGGTGTTGCCATTTGACAAGTTTCATTGTCACTTTTATATGATTAATATTAATCTATTGTAAAAGCGCCACCTTTTGGTCACTAACGTTACTATTTACATTACAACGCCATCTAGTGGCTTTAAGCAAAGTATTTACTAGAGCACATTCATTTCATTACTATTTATTATAATAAACCTAATAGACGTAAAGCTATTATTGGTAGATCGGCTGTTATTATATTTGGCAACATAACACATTATAATGAAAATAAATAAAATTACCCAGTAATATAAAAGTGATAATAAACATCTATTCAAAGTTAAGTTCTTCTTTACAAACATTATATATAAATTTGACTAAACAATTTATTTGACTTCAAAATACTTATATAATTTATTGTTAATTAATTATTCGTGGTCTTAACACAACAATAAGTTACTATGTATTAATAAAACTTATAATAACATTGAAATTACTTTAGACTTGTATATAGTTTGTAAAGTGTCCAAAAACATAAATTTGTACGGCAAATTCTGATATATTCCACCGCAGTCCAGTTAGTTTCTTCTAAGTAGACTACAAAAACATGTAGACCCTTTCTCAATCTGTTATGCAAATACACGGAAACTTCATCAACTATAATTGTATACAAAACCAAATATCTTGAAAAGCGGAACGTGTGCTCCTAAGAGTTATTCTCTAGTAGCTAAATGAATATATAAATGTAGCTTTTTTATAAAAAAAAAATCGACTTTAAACGTTTTTGGAATTACACCTATTTGCCAAGTTTTATTGAAATCGGTTAACGAAAAGTGAGCGAATATCTTCTTCGAATTCGAATGGGGCTACTACAGACTTACCCCATTTTTGTCAGCATTACTATGTTTCGGTTTTGAAGGGCAAGAGGTGATGGTTAAATTACAGGTAGATGGGACTTATCAACTTATGTCTCAGGGTGACGGGTGCAGTGGCAGTGCCCCTCAGATCTTGCAATTTAAAGCTCTGACTGGCATTGTAACTGTAGAGTCTAGCTTACCATCAGGCGCACGACTTGTTCGTCCCGTTACTTGAAGTTATATAAAAAAAGTTAAATGAAAAACGCAGTCTGTGAAATAAAGACTCCAAAATGTTCTAGACGTCTAGCACGAAAGTCTTGCTCGGCAACCCAGACTATCTAATGACACTGTGGTTATGTATTTGTCAATAATAAGTCATTTACAATCTGTATGTTGATGGTATATACCTCTTATACTAGGGAGAATTTAATCATATATCAGTAGCGGATGCATGTAACGTGATCCCCTGCGGTCTGTCGTTAGATTGGTTTTTTTAGTAGCACGTATTCAACGTAAAATATCTTGGTAACTTCCACTGCTGGCTACGGAACTTCTCTAAATTAAACTTCACTTTGTTTTTTTTTTAATTTTTTCTAGTTAAGAATGTTTTTAGTATTATGTTACATCTGATGTCTGTAATTGTACCAATAAAACAAAAAAAAAGGAGAGCGTTTAGGCGAAGTATAATAAGACAAACAGGGCAACGTTTGCCAAGTAAGCCACGGAACGAACCTCATTATTGAACATCACGTTGGTCAAACATTCTGACATGCAATATAAAGTTAATTTATTTCCTCATATTCCCAAGAATGTTACTTTTCAAATTTCACCACTTTAGAGCATTTACGCACTACTTCCGATTCGTATCAGGGGGTGTACTCGGTCTCGATCTCCGTTCGAAACAATTACTGCCAAATAAGCAATACTGACCAAATGAAAAGCGCGTGATGAGAATGAAGCTTCATACTTGATACTTGTCTTTTAATTTTGTCGAATATTACTTATATGACAGTAATTGTTTCGGACGGATTTCGGACGGAGATCGAGAGTTGACCCCCAGATACGAATCCGAGATATGACTGTCCGAAATGTCACACAGATCATTTTGTTCACTTGAATCGGACATAATCCAAAAGCGACTTCCGAAATAAGTCCGAGCTTTCTAGATTTGTAAAGTCTCTGATTCGGAACAAAAACGAATCACAGTGTGCATACGAGCTTATTATTCATGAGTGCGATATGTTAAGGTGGTTTAAACTTTACAAAGCTAATTTATTAAAGTACGTACTTCTGAAGTACAATTTATAAATATTTACAGAAGGCGTCAATGCGAGTACACTTGAAGTTCGCGTCTGGGCACGGCGGGTCAGTGACGTCGGCCTCTTTTGAATATTTATATTAACTCTTGTCTCTCCCTGTCACACAGATTTAACAGCCATGTTTACTGTCCATGAAAAATTACGTTTAAGTAACTTTTTTTGTTATCATTTGTGCTTGCTACTGTTACCACCGTATAATTACTCGCATAATAATGAAAGGGGCGTGGTACGACCAGCAGGGTTAGCACAAAAGGGCGCAACTTGCGCGAGGGCGAGAGAGAAAATAGCAATATCTTGCGCTTCTAAGTCTCTTACGCGCAAGTCGAGCCCTGTCTCGCTAGCCCTACTGCGCTATGCAATGCGAGTGCAACGCGAGACTGTGTGGTTGTGTGCGGGCGTACACGGCGCGCAGCGGGCGCGCACACATACAAGCCGCGCTGCTACGTTTGTATGGAGTCAAAGTCAAAGGTCATTCATTCCATAGGTAAAATAAATTTACACTTGGAAACGTCAAATTTACATTACATTAAGCTACTGCTCATTCACTACGCTGACTTCCCTGAGAAGAACGAGCAAGAAACTCTAGGGATTGCTCTTTTCACTTTGAATCAAATTTGTGTGGATTCCGTGTCGTCTTTCCACACATCTTTATCTATCACGTAGTCTTCAATTTTGTAATATGACTTTTCAATCAAAATATTTTTAATATAGTTCGGAAATGATAATCTTAATATATGCTCCGGAATCTTATTGTAAAAACGTATACAGTTCCCCATAAAAGAGTTGTTTACTTTGGTTAAACGAAATCCGTTATACGTTAAACGAGTTACCCTACTTGTTTTATTATTATGCTATTGTCCATTCATATTAAGAATGCAGTAGATAATTATGGTCTAAGGTTCAATTTACCTTGCCGCGGAATTTTACGTCAATTGTGTAACGAACGAACTACATACGAGCAGAAATGAGCTATGGATTAAAACCCGATCGACCCGTCTGAGCTTTAGCCGGACAGAAAGAGGCAACTCCACACAACACTCGCCTTGCAATCCTGTGGATTCTTACTACTAAGGATGCACATAATTATTCGATTTTTATGAAGATCCATTGACGTGCAAAAATCGATGCAAAAAACCGTATGATTTAACGATTTTTTTGCATCGATTTATTTCAATGCGATTTTCAAACGAATTGATTCAATAGAAAGACAAACCGAATCGTCTTAATTAGAAAACAATAGACAATTTGTAGTAATCTTTAAACTTGAACAAAACTCGATTTACAACAAATATTTATTTGTAGGTAGTTTTTGCCCTCGATGTCAGGCGTTAATGGGCTTTAACCCGATTTAAACACGGCGTTAACAAAGCGCCATCCGAAGAATCCTCAAGCAGATTCGGGAATTCGCTTTTGTTCCTTACAGCGCGAGCGAACCGAGCAAAGCCTTGGCATTTATTCAAACTGCAAAATTTCAGTTCAACCGATGTGCATGAAATTTTAAACTGACATGAAAAATACAATTGTACAGATCATAAAATCCATATTTTTATTTGTCAACAATAAAAAAAGGAGTAGAGGCTGCGTAGGGAATCGATGTCTGCCTAATTATACGTACATTTAAACGTTGATTGGTCAGTTTTATTTCCGTACAATATATCACGTGATATTAAAGTTACTTCATTGGAAAAATGAACTTCTTGCCGCGGTAATTGATAGCTGAACTAATCAGAGTCACGATCAGCCAACTAAGTGTTCTATTTTCAAATTCAATTCAGTGGTAATGGAAAATGAACCTTGTTACGTACACAGCTTATATTTGCGTGTAAAAATTTATTTCAATGTGCAAATGCCTCCAAAAGGATGGATTGTGTGAAAGATTATATGGATAAAAAGGTGTGGGTATGGAAATGATGTCTGATAGAGGAGTGTGGATGAAAAATATATGCTGTGCCGACCCCACCTAGCGTGGTATAAGGATAGGAAGAAGAAATGCCTCTAAATATTGTATTTATATTAATAATAGAATTCAAAACAGGAGTAGGGAAAGAAGAATATGTTCAATATTACATCAAAGATCACTTTCAAGATAATTAAACTGTAGTGGATTGTGAAACTGTTTTTTTATTATTATTGTACTTAGTAATGTTATTAAGTTTGTTTGTTTCTTAAACTTATTTTCTTTGTCGGCATTGTACTTTTAAAAAATTACACTAGCGATTATGCTTCAATTTAAAATTATATATTTTTGTAGTAATCTGTGGATGATGTCGTTGATTGTACTATTAGCTAAACCGATGTCTGTATAACTCACCATGTACAATTGTTTGTCATTCCTCAATAAATAAATAAATAAATAATAACCTAGAAGGAGAACTTCCAGTTTACAGGTGTCCTTTGTCCCATTACCTCAGACTTCAAAAAAATTTGCATTTTGCGTTTATTAATTATTACTAAGGTCTAAGAAAAACATTACACTATTAAAAAAAACATTATTATATATATAGGAAATGAAACTATTTTTCCGGATTTAAATCGCGTATATTTGTTTTTTCAAACAAACCTTTGTTTGTAATATAAAATATATATATAAAATAATAAAAATAGTTTCATTTCCTATGTGTAACAATCGCGAAAACCTAAGAACTCGATATTATTATATATTTAAACAATTTATTAACTAATAAAATCGACTGCTGCAACGTACAGTATCGAAAGTACAAAATGCATATTTTAAAGAAGAGTAGTTTGAAGTGATATTTTGACTTAGAATAATAAGTTTTAATAGTGTCATGAAACTGACATCCAATTATGACAGCTAATTTTTTGTGTTTTTCTTAGGCCTTAGCATGACTTAAAAATTTTATATATTTTTCTAGATATTTCACTTTCAATAGTCTACTTTGTTAGAATTTGCTAGAAATTAATCGGAAATGGTAGATTCGTTAGTATTCAGGGCTTGTAAAATTTGAACAAATGT
>NW_020653608.1:1533541-1580081 GCF_003589595.1 Hyposmocoma kahamanoa | reverse complement strand
ATGGTAGATTCGTTAGTATTCAGGGCTTGTAAAATTTGAACAAATGTTGAATCTACCAGTTTCGGTACTTTTTGATAGTTTTTGTAGAATCGATAAAAGTTTAACACCTACGATTATTTATACCAACTAATTTACGGTCTGAAAGAGAAGAGGATACCAAAACCAAACGCTGATTTTATAATTTACTAACGTATATTTATTAATTATGAAATAAATCCATTTTTTATATAGAATTCATTACGAGTAACGTAGACAAATTAAGGCAAGTTTTAACTACAATATCTTAAATGAACTTTTGTACTGTAGCAAGAGTTATTTGAGTCTTTTTATGTAAATATTTTTTTTTACTTTGTAACTTAAAATCGAAAAAATAAGTAACATGACAAGTTTCAGTCTTGTTATTTTTTTATATATAATATCAAGTGACGGGACGAACAAGTCGTGCGCCTGATGGTAAGCTACACGCCTATCCATAACAGTTGCAGTGCCACTCAGAGCTTTAAATCGCAAAGATCTGAGGGCCACTGCTACTGCGCCTGTCACCTTTAGACATAATTTGACAAGTCCCATGTACCTGTAATTTCACCAGAACCCTTACCCTTCAAAACCTGAACGCAATAATGCTCACATTACTACTTGGCGGCACAAATAGTAAAGGTGGTACATCCCTGGGCGAACTCTTTCACAAGGAGCTCTACTGCTGCTAATTGTTACTCACTTGTTAGTGAAACAGGAGGTTTTCGCGATTGTTACACTTACAAATGAAACTATTTTTTTTCGGATCTAAATCGCCTGTTTTTGTTTTTTCAAACAAACCAACGTTTCGGGCCCTTTACATGTCCTAAACGTTAGTTTGTTTGAAAAAATAAATATACGCGATTTAGGTCCGAAAAAAAATAGATTAATTTTCTTAATAAGATATTTATTACATAAAACTAATTTGTCAATAATATTTTACATTAGAAAAACTATATAAATATTACAAAAACCCGTATATGAACACGAAATCTTTGTGTGATATCGATATTATATTTATTACTGGCATACATGTCAAGGCTGTATATCACTATTGCGATTTTGCCCAGAGCAGTTGTCGTACCAAAATTCTATGTCTACTGCATCATTAGTTATGTTTTATTTAACAAAATCTAATAAGCAGCTACCGGTTGGTAGTTTGCGTCGTTTGCTCCAAGTGTGCCAACATTGTGTTGTCCTCTAATCCCAGTTTCGCAAATAGTAAAATGCATCAGTGACAACGTGCTTTTAAAATAAAAGAGAGACAATTTTTGATGCAGTTTTAATTGCCATCATGTAAATCTTACATAACTTGTGCTTTAGATTTTCGTGAGGTTTGCTTGTTTGAAATGTGCTTGTCATAAGTCAACACCTGCTATTCAGTAGGGCTTCATCATCATCATCAACCTTTTATACGACCCACTGCTGGGCATGGGTTTCCTCTCAGGCAAAGATTTAGACCATAGTCATATTTCCTCTCAGGCAAAGGTTCAGACCATAGACCAATGCGGTTGGGGACACACGTTTTCCGAGTTTTCTGAACCTTCTTCGACGTGCACGTTTCATTACGATGTTTTTCCTTAAACCGGAATGCTTATGGTAAATTTCTAATGAGATTTCGAGAGGTGAACTATTAGGCTACTTAAAACTGTGTAAATCATTTATCAGACCATCACATATCTTGGTACCCTCTCTCTGTAGACCAAGCGGAAAAGACGTCATTGTAAATACCATTTAGCAATTTCAATTCTTCTTCAGTATAATTGTTGTCACGTGCAGAGGATTCTAAAAAAAAACATATTTTATAGTAACTAAAAAAATAAATGAAATCAGAATAAATCGTGTACCTATATTTTTTTTTTTCAAACAAACAAAGGTTTCAGGCTCTTTACAGGTCCCATTTTCACGGCTGACTGAGATGGTAAAGTCGTCAAAAAGGTACGTCTAATATTAATGCAAACCACACTATTTTACACTCAGAATTAAACATTTAAAAAATCGAATCTGCCAATTTGCGAAGTATCTAGCGTAGAACAACATTGTAACTGGTAGACTCGATAGATGTTTTCCATAGAAAACCAAGGAAAGTAGTACATTCGATAGCTCTAAGACTAGAAATAAACACGTATACTATCGAAAGTGCCAGTTACAACTTTGTCGAAATTATATACACCTAAAACACTATCTAATCTCCCCTTTTCGATAGTTTTTCTTGTCTAACCAGCCATCTGGTCACTTGGATAAGAAAAAACGACACAAAGAACTATTTATTTTAAAAATATTTAGGAACTAGTTACATAAGTGATATTTAAGATCATTTATTTTTGATATTATGAAGGGATATAACAAAATTATAAATATTTACCGAGTCAATTATAATTTTTTTCGTTAGACGTGGGTTCACCGTGACGTTGTTGTTTATGTTTTATAACGAAATTAACCACACATCTACCTCGGCTATTCATTTTTAAACTCCGATCTACAAAAAAGAGCAAAACAAAAAATAAGTAACTAAAACAAGCTAAAAGTAAACGAAAGATACATCACTCCCTCACTCTGTCACATCGCATCGCGGCGAATACTGACGATTCGGTCAGTTACAAACTGTGCGCGCACACCGTCGCTTTAGAACAATATCGATTGTACCCACAGACATATATCTAGATAGACGCCGCAAGCACGCAATTTGTATGAAAACTAAGCGTGGCACATTTTTTGTACCGACTATGACGTCACAAGCACTATTTAGTGATGGAAACCTCCTTCCGGTCGCTCTAAATCGGTTCATTGAACGAAATACGCGACACGCGTATTCCGTTCAATCGATTCAAGATAGAATAATTTCTGTTCAAGTATTTGTTGATTAGAAGTAGTCGTAATATTAATATAGTAGAAAAATACTTGAATAAGATAGTTAAGTCCTTTATATAGCTTGTTCTTAAAAAATTTTGATTACTTAAAAAAATTAAGACTTTAATTTTTAATCGACTTCAAGTATTAAAATTATTATCCTTCCAATAAAATGAGCTTATTATACAACATCTCATTGTACTTTTGTTCTTATCGATTAGCTTAAATAATGAAAACACACTTCAATATATGAACTACGATTACCTTAATTAATTTTACTAGATGATTTTCTGTTGGTAATTTATCAAATTGATGAACGGCAAGACAAATGAAAATGTTACTGCTGACAAAATATGATAAAATCTTATTAATCAGAAGAGGTTTACTTAATGAAGGCCTCGTGTGGAATTTTTGTGATTTGTTTATTATTTCTCGGATTTCTAACTCTGCTACTCTGCATACTTGGATTGCAATTTAAGTGGGATAAACTAGACCACCTTCGTCCTCGAAAGCAACGAACTCATACGTATGACCAACTCCAGATTTTTGTAAAGACAGCGCACTGTTAAATCTTTACATTATATATATTTTTTTATTACTCGTACTACATGTCCGGCGATAATTATTTGCTCACTATATTCGGACGTTCAAGGCAACGTGCTGCAAAAATTATCGAAATTACAGATACTACTGATAACAGGTACAATAAAACTGAAAAAAACGAAACGTTACTAAAGTTATAACAAAAGAGTTATAGAATATTTTTATGATATTGCTAAGGTCATAATAATTTTGTCCCTTTGTTTTCATAATCGATCAGAATCGAGAACAGTGTTGCCTAACGTATACATAACTAAATGTTAAATTTGGCCAAAGAAATAGGGGTGGGCGTTTAAACGAAAAGCACTTAAAAACTCTGCTTTTTAAAATAAGCGCATAAGCACGCTTTTCATTTTAAGCGTAAGCGTTAGTCACAGGCCAGTTCTATAGATACTCAATAATTTCATTTTTTAAAACGTGCCTAAGTTTCAAGTAGCGCCATCTATGTTACATAACGCTGCAAGCTTTTTTTAAACATAAAGTCTATGCGCTTAAACGTTTTTCTAAACGACTTTTTAAGCGTCAAACTAAAAAGCGTTTAAGTGAAAAGCGCTTTTACGAGCACGCTTTTTAAACGTACGTTTTAACGTTAAAAATAAGCAGTTTTTTTTCCATTTCAACAGTTAACAACTACAAAAGTTAAACAATTTATGTTTTTAAACGCTTTTTAACGCCAATGAACAAAATGTTAATATAGTAACGTTATGTTAAAAATATAACTCGTTTTTTACAAAAAAACTTACTTATCTTAAAACGTTTAGTGGTCTACTCTTGCGTTTCGCTATCAACACAACAACGTTGCAAGCTTGTTTAGTCAATGTAATTACACGTTTTCTAAACGATTTTGTTAGCTTCAAACTAAAAAGCGTTTAAAAAAGAACGCTTTTTTAAAAAAGCGTAACGTTTAAACGTTTCAAAAATAAGCAGTTTTTCCCATCTCTACAAAGAAATGCACAAGCGGCCGTACCACGAAACTGAATGCATTATACAAATGTGCGTTCGTTCGATATTCATGGCGTATTAACAAAGGATCACAAATATATGGCACCAAGTAAAAGCCGCAATATATTAGAAACATGAGGCATACACATATACATTGCATATTTGTTTTCTCGAAATTCATACGAAACCAAAATAATTATTGTTAAATTAAATCATGCATCTTCTGATTATAAAATCACTTGCCCGTGGAACGAAACGTTCCTGTTTCCCCGTTTACCCACAGTTATGGTGCTTTTGCAGTGTATAATGGCACAATTAGGCATTTTTCGCGTTTTCGACTGGTGTTTATCTACGATAACGGTCGATCGTGCACTTGGAAGTGTAGCAGCCGCAAGTAAGTGAATTTCACTTTGGGCGTAGGTACACTTGCAGCGTCTATCTAGATATATCATAGTCTGTGATTGTACCTTACTCGATAATGTTTGTCACTCATAGTGTGAAGTACCGTTAGTATTAAATTATTTTTTTGACCAAACTGTATATTTTTCTAATAGTATATCATATACTCTTACAATTGATTTTTTCTTCTTCAATTGACTTCAAAAAAGGAGGAAGTTCTTAATACAACTGCTTTTTTTTTTGTATGTATGTTATATTTATTACATTTGTGAACCGATTTTGTTGATTCTTTTTTTGTTGGAAAGAGTTACCTCTTACCTCGTAGTTACCTCTTAAGAGGTACCTCAAAAGTGATCCCATTGAAATTTGAAGAAAATGTTTCACCTAAGGGTGGCAAACTAGGGGATGAATGACTTTTTAGGTCGGTTTTTTAGTTCTCCAAACTCGTAGAAAGATATCGAGTTCTTAGGTTTTCGCGATTGTTACACATAGGAAATGAAACTATTTTTCCGGATTTAAATCGCGTATATTTGTTTTTTCAAGTTTCATTTCCTATCGTAGAAAGATAGCCAAACAAACACTACAATACAAAAAACAAAGAGGTAGGATAGAACTGGCCAAGTACCGCATATATTGTATGGGCTTTGACGTCTTGATTGTAGATAGTTAAGTTAGTTGTAGTTTGTAGTTAGTTAAGTTATAGAGTTGACGTACAATCGTAAAGTTTATTTATGTTTATATACAAGTTATGGATGCTTATGTGACCGATTGCGACAGAGTTATTAAATCAACTAAATTATAATAAAAAGTGAATCAGTCGATTCACGTAAAGTAGGGCGCAAACTCAGCGTCTAAATCTTGTACGTGTAAATTTTAACCAATAATCTTTTTAAATAAAGAATTACGGCCTGGTTGCAAGACTTTTAAGTCAATATAACCAATAAGGAGGCCGTATAGCGTTTGAGTAGTGTCCTAATTGATATTATAATTAGCAAAAATAAGATTTTTAAAAACGTATTATAGTTCTGTCTACAGTACGAAATTTTTCAGCTCAGTGGCGATTAGGCTAAGAAATTATAATTGACAGATAAAAGTACAGATAATTTATGAAATTACTTAAAAATATTCCACTCAGAAAAATTTTGAATTACTTTCCTTTCGAGTCCCATAGCCGTGAGACACCCTGTATAGATTGTACAGGTTTAAATTATAATCACGAACAAACAGTAAAACAACAAAAAATCAAACTTACATGTTTTAGACCCTATGTCATTATTTTAAAACCTTATCCGACGCCATGTCTAAACACAATTTAGGGAAGTCGGAACAACGTTAACGAGGGGGACGCCGATAATGGTACCATGTGTCGTTATTGGTGCGATGATGATGAGATATTTGAAGTTTCTCTGGTGCACTGTGTGTGTGTAAGCTTTATTGATCGTATTCTGATACACGGATGGCCACGTGCAGTTAACAATATATCACTCTAGACCGTGTAAATTGAAACACTTTGTGAAACAAGTAAGGTTTATTTGGAATTGAAAATTTTATAGTTTTCGTGTGGCTCTCCGTACATGGTTTGTATTCACAGAGTAAAACCAATTGTTAAGTTCCATAAAAGGAGAGTGGGCTTTATATATACGAATACATATTACCTTTTAAGGCGTACGAACATTTATTTATATGTGGAGGAAAACATTTTTTATTTATTTTATTTATTTGGGAAGCATACAGCATCATTTAATACATGTCATTATTAATACTTTTTTAAATTAATATCAAGTGACAGGCCGAACAAGTCGTGCGCCTGATAGTAAACTACACGTCGCCGTCCATAACAATTGCAGTGTGACAATCCCCATGTGCTAGTAATTTCACCAGCACCCTCTTACCCTTCCAAACGGAAACACAGTAATACTGACATTACTGCTTGGCGGCAGAAATAGGTAAGGTGGGTACTTCCCTGGACGAACTAAACGAAAAAAACAATCATTAAAATTCGGATTACAAATGTCAGAATAATCGCAAAATATACAAAAAAAAATAATAAAACACTGTCAGATTGAGCTCTTCCGTTTTTTAAAATCGGTTGAAAATAAATATGCGTGGTATTATAGATGATGATGTAACCATAGATGTCATTTCGCAGTTGCCAAAATATGATACGATTTGCTCCAGTGATGTATTAAGGTCACAATTACAAAATGATAAATTTTTAATAGAGACAGATTTTCGTCCTTTCGAGCAGACACGTATTTTTTATTTACTTTCTGTTTCAATATAAACATTTACATCGATTTACATTTGAAAAACCAACAAACAAAATGTGACTATAAAACAAATAAGCAAGGCCTCAGAATGATAAAACCAGTCTCTCACGAAGAATACAATCAAAAAGTGGAGCGGTGGGGATCGAGAAACTTGCCTGCCGTCACGTACGCGGTACTGACTTTACCCAGGCTTGTATCATACAATGCAAGTGACAACTTGACTGCGGTTTCAAACTGTTGTGTTATATAAGAATTGAAGTAAGTTAATACTCCTGTGCGAGTACGGTTAATTATTAATTGAGGAACGATTCGAGTCTCTGTTGATTCATTTACTTATGGTTTTTTAGTTTTCAGAGTTCATTTTTACGTGCACTATAATAATAATACTAAAAAGATGTTTATTCACTTTCACAAAAGGATTGTGTAATTACAGATTAGTTATTAGTTAAATTACAGTACAAATTACTAACCTAGCTAGAGATTGGAGTCCATACTAGGTTACGGACAACCTCCGACATTTGTGAACCGATTTTGATGATTCTTTTTTTGTTGGAAAGCTACCCTCCTTAGCTAACTCTAAGTTACCTATAAATTCGATGTAGAATGTTTAATAACAAAACGTTGCTTGCAACCAACGATGGCATAGGAAAAGAACATTTTTTTCGATGCACATTATTAAGGCTTGCTCTGCCCACGACCTGCTCCCTTAATTGGAATTTCAATAGGTAAGTATGTAATTGGGTTATGTAGAAGTAATACTTACCTAGGCAATTATTATAAAATTTACAAAATACCTATTTAGGAACAAAAATAAGTTTTTGCATCCTATTAATATTTATTTCTCGATGGTAGGTAATGGTAGATGAAAAGAAACAAAATTGTACGATTTTGTTTGGTATTAATTCACCACATATTATATCATCCAGCATCTATTTCTTGAATTACCACCAGAACTCGAATGTTTGCAATCTCTCCCTTCAAATCAAAATGTCAATAGGGATGACGCAGTTTTACAAATAATCAGTTAGGTACTGGTCATTTTTATGTTATTTCTAGGTGATTTGAAACCTCTGTTCAATAATATTCATTATAAACATGGCTATTGTATTTAGTATTATCCTTAATCTAGTCGAATTTCGTAGGAAAATTTTGAAATTGTGGTAACTGTGAAAGAGTCGGAGATGAAAACCCTAAAAATCATTTGTTTTTGTTTGTTGACATTTATTCTACATCGATTTTGGCTACAGTGTAAGTAGTGGTTCCCTTTAAATTTGAAGAAAATATTCCACCTCTAACGGTGGCAAACTTAAGGATGAATCCAGTTTCGCGTACTAACCGACTTCAATAAAACTTGGTTATTTTAACTTGAATTGTGTTTGAACCAATTTTGATGATTCTTTTATTGTTGGAAAGAGTCCGAGAGAAAGAGAGTGGAAGAGAGGTCCCATTTAAATTTGATGGAAATATTCCATCTCTAAGGGTGGCAAAATAGGAGATGAAACAGGTTAAGGCTTGGCAAATAGATGTCATTCCAATAAAAAAGCCGATAAGCTAACTTTTGAAATCGGTTTCATTTTTTTAATAAAAAAGTTATAATTGTTATAATTATTAATACAAAGATCGAACACTCAGAAAAAATTCCTTCGATCCCATTGACTTACAAATAAATGGACGACGGGTCTAATACAAAAACCACGAAAAAAATGTCCCAAGTCAACCTATTTAAACGTAGTGACATGTAAAGGAATATGAAAAAGCTAAAACGTTGAATTTAAATTGTAATGTCATCGCAGTACTGTCTAATTTTGTTTGCTGCGCTGTCAGTCGAACAAACGAAGACTAGAGCGTGAATGACGCTCTGTATACGATTTTAACGCCCTATAAGTTCGGACACTTTTTAGCGCGGACCCGACGTCCATATAATTGTAAGTCAATGTTCGATCCGGCCGGATTCGAACCGACGTCTTCAGCATACCGTGGCAGACGCTATACCAACTAAGCCACGGAACGAACCAGTGGACCTCACGAATTTTTCTACGTGTTTGTGGTCGTGTTGTATTTTGGTTTTTCAACGACTTTTTAGCCCTAGCGCCATCTATGAAAAATCTATTAAAGTATTTCTTCACCCAATTAGATACCTTTACAGCTACCAGCGTCTGGCACGGTATGCTAGAAGACGTCGGTTCGAATCCGGCCTGATCGAAGGAATTTTCCTGAGTGTTCGATCTTTGTATTAATAATTATAACAAACTAGTGGAGTATTTCACATAAAAATAATTGAACATCAAATTCAATAAAAAATTTAAAGTTATTATTATTATGACATCTAGTGACAGGACGGACAGGTAGCAGTTTCAGTGCCACTTAGAGCTTTAATCGCGAAGATCTGTGAAGCATTGACATTAAGACATAATGTTGACAAGTCCCGTGTGTTCTGCATTACCAGCTCTTATAACCCTTCAACACCGGAACACAGTAATGCTCACATTAATAAAGAAATAGGTGTGATGGTTCTGTAAAATCCAACCTAATACGGCCATGTTACAAGGGTTGATACATTTTATTGCCGTAATTTTCCATAATGCAATGTGCAAGTTTCGATATTTTGCGTGAAACCAAATCGAGTCAGTTAGACATTAGCACTCGTAAAGAGTGGTACTCGTACATCGCTCCAGGAATCAGGAAGTCAGTTATCGATCTATGTGTAACTTTTATCAATAAATCGGGTTTTGGGAAAATTAGTCTTTTTTTTCAAAGATTAATTCGAACGGCCGCCTAACAGTACGTTCTTTGACGAGTTCTATGCTAATGCTAGTGATTATTGTTTTTGTTCCTCGATAATCCTTTGTTATTGAGTCGTAGTTCTACTTGACAATACAATACATAATCTTTGCACAAAAGAACAAAATACGTTTAACTCAAAAGACAACAGACAGGTACCACAGGCGGGCTTATTGCTAGATAGCAATCTTTTGTTATGATATCAAGCGACGCAAGTCATGCGCTTGGTGGTAAGCGACACATCTGTCGCAATTATCTATTTATTATAATAATATATTGTCCCTATCTACTGACCCGAGATATAGGGTTTTCCGGATATACTATGGGCTCGACGGCAAGAGCAGGGTACAGGGTTTACAGGTCCCATGGTCACGGTTGATATTTATATTTATTTACACTCAAACTCACGAGAAAAATAAATGTAGACTATACAAATATTTCTCCCGGTCCGGAAATCAAACCTGGGACCTCTACGTGGCAGTTCAGCACGATAACCGTTCGGCCACGGAGCCAGATTAAAACACAAGGTATGGATGTTGATCACGTCAATGAGTTTGTGTATCTGGGCAGTGTGTTTACAAGAGATGGAACGCCTGATGAGGACACTGACACTGGGACATGGAGGACAATGACAGAAGCATCATGAAATTAGTAGAATACAGTTGAGTGACAGATTGAAGACTACAATAAATAAATAAATAACGCACACACTCAACATAGCCCCGCACTAAGGAAACCCTGTGTCGCGGGTGCCATGGACACACACATAGACAACCACAAATTACACCCAAACTCACGAGAGAAATAATTGTAGGCCATACAACTATTTCTCCCGGCCCGGGAATCGAACCTGGGACCTCTGCGTGGCAGTCCGGCATGGTATCCGTTCGGCTACGGAGGCAGTTAAAACAATAAAGGAATATTAAGGAGGTTTGGACATGTAGAGCGGATGGAAGTAAAAAGAATTAGCAAACAGATTTATGATGCGAATGTAGATGGATGGGTTTGAAGAACACGTCCCAGAAGGACTTACTTTGACCAGATCAATGATGTCCTCAAAAAGGCTGGGATACGAAGTGACAAGAATAAAAGAAGTTGTATGAAATGGGTATTTGATGCATGTGAGACTCGAGAGTTGTGTCAGGATAGAGTAAAGAGTCGTCGAGTGGTGCTTATGTATGTATATAAATTCTTTTTTTAAAATATCAAGTGACGGGACGAACAGGTCGTGCGCCTGATGGTAAGTTACACGCCTGTCCATAACAGAACTTTAAAACGCAAAGATCTGTGGCGCACTGCCACTGCGCCCGTCATAAGTTGACGAGTCCCATGTGCCTGTATTTCAGCAGCACCCTTACCCTTCAAAACCGGAACACAGTAACGTTGACTTTATTGCTTGGCGGCAGAAATAAGTAAGGTCGCAGTACTTCCCTGGACGAATTCTTTCACTAGCTATATATAGCTGAACTAAGTAATAAGTTTTATTTACTTTTAAATGTTGCATGTTGTTTCAATTTTGAATACAGATGGTAATAAAATTTTATTTTATTTCCATCGTCATTCCAAAGTATTATCAAACAATAACATAACGACGTTTGAACGTCGTCTGAGTTAAGTTGTTGACAAAATTACACCTTTTCCTTTTCAAAAACCACCGCAGTTTATAATCGGATATTGAATATGCCCGTCACGGATAGCCGAGGGTGTTTTATGGTGTTATCCATCTCCCTCTTATTGCACGGCCTGATGGTGTGTGCGAAAGAGACGGAGAGTGTGACAGGCCATTAGGCCTTCTCCCCGTACACTAACGGTTTTTTGTGCTCTCTTGCAAGAGAGGTTAATAGAAGTGTTAAAACTGAAGCTTTTTAAACAACGTTTATAGCAGTTAGTTAATGTTACTTTATCTGGCACGCAATACGCATTAAACATTGTACAAACAAGTGAAAATATGGATCTACAGCTCAGCGACTGACAATATAATAATAATAAAATCGTTTATTATCTATTATCAAGTACAAAATGTAAGTAAATGTCTGAAATTCAAAATATTGAAATTATCATATTGGAGAAAAACTCTACCACTCATTCGTAAGGCAGATTTCTCTGAGAAGCATGGGTAGGAAACTCTAGTAGTTGCTCTTTGTAAATATACATTTGAATACATTTATCATTTACCATATTTATTTCAAACGTCTTAGATCGAGTATATTGATTTATGTCATCCAAGTAGGCAGTAGCTGTAAAATAACCTTTAGAATAAAGTTTTTGTTTCACTATAGTTTTAAACCTCGTCAATGGCAAATTTTGAATATCAACCGGAATCTCGTTACAGAAGCATGTACATTGCCCCTTAAATGAATTTGTGAAGACAAATGTCAAGAACAGATAGTTTATTTCTAACCGACTTAAAAAAAAGCAGAAGGTTATACGTTCGGCTGTATGTATGTTTTCAGATATCTCCGTGAATTTAGGACCGATTTTGAAAGTCCGTGTTGGCCCCGTTGTCACCAAATTAGAATCTGATGAGCGGATCCCATGAAAGTGGAAGGAAATCCTCAAGTTTTACAGGGATGACCGTGTATTCACCAATTTCTCCATCAATTGCGTACCGATTTTGAAATTTCTTCTTTTGTTTGAAAGGGTGTACTCTCGAGGTGGTCCCTGATGCTGTCCTGCTGTTCGTTTCGGTTATCACAAATTACTAATTATTTTCCGCAAATAAAACTCGACTTTTCACTTTGACACAATACATTGTATTTAACAGATCACCGTTACCATTACAACCAGAAAAAAAACGTACTAAGGAGCCCGTAACAGTCCCACTGTCACCAAGAAGTCAGAATCTCATGAGGGGATCCCATGGAAATCGAAAAAGGCCTATAACATTGACTTACAAATAAATGGACGACGGGTCTAATACAAAACCCACGAAAAAAATGTCCCAAGTCAACCTATTCGAAATTTAAATTGTAATGTGATCGCAGTATCGCGCTGTCAGTAGAACAAATAAAGACTAAAGCGGAGTGTCGCGCTCTGTATACGATTTTAGCGCCTTACAAGTGCGGACACTTTTTAGCGCGGACCCGACGTCCATATAATTGTAAGTCAATGGCCTATAAGCAAACTTTTGAAGTCGTTTTCTTTATAAAAAATGTTACAAATATTATTCCTTGATTATAGTGTCTGTCTGTCACTATTTTTAAAATCACATTTTCATAAATGTACTGTGACACTAGTGTCAATCTACCATAGAGTTTAGATATGGGAGAGAGGAGCCTGTGGTAATTGCTATCATGTGGTACTCCTGAATGGTTATGCTACTTTCTGCTATTTGGATTTTACTGAAAAGCTCTAAATAAACTTGAACCGTTGCAAAATCTGTGTATAACGTTCACCTTTGGCCTTCGTAAATATGATTGAATCTCACACTATCGCAGTCAGCTCAATTGGTTTTCCGTTCGTCTTCGCACGAATTAACATATTGTCTTCGTTCTCTAGAATATTCTACTATGTCTCCCGGGTATTTGAAAGAGCGTTTTAACTTTCTCAGGTCCCAAGATAAGTCATGTCGCTCTCTCGTTAGGTCCCAGTTATCTTTTCCATCCTTCAATTCCGATTTTATTTTCACTCTCTCACTGTTCATGCGGTCAGACTATGGAACGCATTTCCTATTACAATTCACGGTAGTAAATCTTTGGATATTTTCAAAATTAGAGTTAAAGAGCATTATTTGTTCACTGTTCCATCCATTCTATAGGTATTATATTATGAAACATGCATATACACGTAATATTGGAGTATTTATATAGTTTATAATTAGTGTTTTAGAAATAGAAACCATTTATTGCAACGCCACACTGTAAAAAAAGATACAAAAAAAGACTAATACAACTAGAACAGAAATAACACAAAAAACAGCGTAAAAACTAAGCAACAAGTTATATAATACTATACTGACATGTGTGCGGCTGTGACGTGTACAAAAGGATCCCATTCAGCTAAAGTCACAACCAAGACTAGGTTGTGACGCTGGTTTTCAAATGATTACGCACTTTTGTTTCTTATGCACGCAAACCTGTATTTTAATTATTGTGTCTGCGGGCAGAAACTTCTTTTAGAAATAAGCAGTAATTTTTGTGTGTATTTTCCTTTTTTACTTAATGTGATTTGCGTTTTTCTGTGCAATAAATGATTACCCCTAAGATAATATACGTCGAAACGACGTATTCAATTTTGAAAAATCGGTTAATTTCTTCGTATTGAGCGCCAGTGCACCCGCCGTTCCTGCCGACTCAGTCGACCCACAGCGCTTGTACAAGACACTGGTGTCGCTTAGGTAAATATCTACTTATCTAATAAAAAACCTACCATACGTCGAAGTGACGTACGGTAGGTTTTTTTCACGTTATCTTTTACGTTAGTTTTTGACTTTGGTGTAGTCAATAAACTTTCGTGATTTATGTGCGAATAAATATTACATACTTTTAATTAAAAATTGTTATTTTTTTACATGTTATGTTGAGATGATGATAAGAAATTCGGATAGTGAACAAGTGACATCGAAGATCATGAGATAAGTCCGCCATTTGTACGTCTCACGGCTGGACAAGACAGGCGGGTTAGGGACTTCACAGGTTTCCCGAGAGTTATGAACCTCCTTTGACGCGCAAGTTTCTTCACGATGTTTCCTTCACCGAAAAGCTCTTGGCAAATTTCAAATTAAATTTCGAACATAAATTCCGAGAAACTCATAGAACCCTCTGCTTGAGAGGCAGTAGGTCAAAGCATCAGGCTACAATGGCTATTTTTATTTCAAAGGCTTAATAAGTCTATTAATAATAATAAAATACCTGAGTCAAAGAGAATTAAAAATTGCGCCTTTTCCCTATCAAAAATTAAAACGATGACAAGTCAATGTGCGACAAATGTGAAAATTCCATTTACGCAAACCACAAGTCTAACATTTATCCTAAGTGCCTTAGAGGCCAATTTTTCTTTAATTTACGTTCTTAAATTTTTATTGAATTTAATATTCAATTATTTTTTATGACAAATACTCATTGACTTTCAATTATATGGACGTCGGGTCCGCGCTAAAAAGTGTCCGAACTTATAGGGCGTTAAAATCGTATACAGAGCGTCATTCACGCTTTAGTCTTCGTTTGTTCGACTGACAGCGAAGCAAGCAAAATTAGACACTACTGCGATGACATTACAATTTAAATTCAACGTTTTAGCTTTTTCATATTCCTTGACATGTCACTACGTTTAAATAGGTTGACTTGGGACATTTTTTTCGTGGTTTTTGTATTAGACCCGTCGTCCATTTATTTGTAAGTCAATGCATATACTCGACTAGTTTGTTATAATTATTAATACAAAGATCGAATACTCAGAAAAAATTCCTTCGATCCGGCCGGATTCGAATCGAGTCTAAAAAAGTCGCTGAAAAACCAAATACAAAGTTACGGCTTAGTTATATATAGGCTAGTATAGCGTCTGCCACGGTATGCTAGAAGAGGTTTTTCTGAGTGCTCCATCTTTGTATTAATAATTATTACATTCTTAAAGTAAATTACATTACATAAAGAATTCCACCGTAGACCCTATCATTCCTTCAGGGCTAGGTGATAGTCAACAGCAAGTCTATGTACTTTAAAAAGAATCTTATCCCGAAGTTCTTAGGTTTTATTTGAAGATATCAATTGAAGGGACGAACAAGTCGTGCGTCTGGTGACATGCGACACTGCCAATCAGAGCTTTAAATCATCCTCAGACAAGGTTGACAAGTCCCATCAGCACCCTTCAAAACCGAAACGCAGTAATGCTCACATTACTGCTTGGCGGCAGAAATAGATAAGGTAGTACTTTCTTGGACGAACTCGTTCACAAGAAGCTCTACTGCTACTAAATATTATTATTTAGATTTTATTCGCAGGTTTACTATTAAAATAAAAATACATGGATAAAATAGACTTTTCTCGTCTTAGAAAATGTGAAACGTTGTAATAAGAGTGTAATATGTTGTGAAAGATGATGTAGGTTTAAAAATAGAACTCAGGTCGTATGGAACGGGTGGTTGTTAGAAGAATGACAACACAAATTTATAAAGCGAATATGGCGGGAAACGTGAGGAGAGTACGACCTTGGCACCTCTTGAAAGTGTCCTTAAAAAAGTGATTAACTTTTTTTTTAAAAAAACCTACCTCAATAGTATATGGAATTACATCCATTTGCCAAGGTTTATTGAAATCGGTTAGCAGAAACTGAGTGAAATATAATATACTGGATTCATCCTCTAATTTGGCACCCTTAGAGATGGAATATTTCACTCAAATTTCAAATGGGACTGCTACTGAGATACTCTTATTCAACAAAAAAAAAAAAAACTTCGAAATTGGTTCACAAATGTCGCAGTAATCGCGTTACATACACACAAAAAATACAGTCGAGTGGCGAACCTACTCCTTTTGAAGTCAGTTAAGAATAGAGTTGCTTTAAAGACAAAATACCTCCCATTTAGACCCTTCCTCTAAACGAAACTGGTGTTGCCATTTGACAAGTTTCTATTACACGATCAATATTAATATATTATAAATAGCGCCATCTTTTGGTCTCCAACATTACTGTTTACAATATAACGCCATCTAACGACAGTGGGTAAAGTATTTAATAGCTAGAGTTACATTTAATTTTGATAACTATTTAGTGCTATAATAGATAGTAATCAGAATTAAATTATTTTAATTTTAGCTATAGTTGGAAGATCAGCTGCTAATGTGTTTGAAAACGTATACTGAAAATAAGTAAAGTTGCCTCGTAATATTACGATAATTATAACATGAAAAACAATTATTTTTGAACAAATTAATTTTGAAATAAAAATACCGCATGAAGATAAGTGTTATTATTTATAACTTACATTATTAATTTGTCTTCTATTTGGCCAATCACGCGCCTAAACTTATCGAAACACTTTAAAATGGCAAATTTGTACGGCTATTTATTTAAAACTATAATAATGTGGCCTGACAACCACCCCAGTTACATCGGCTGCCCCATAGCGAAACCTAGTAAGGGACAAATTTCTCGAAAATATTTTTTTAACGGAAATCTATCAAAGTACTAAAAACTACTCCCTGAAAAATTACCAAATTGCAGTGACAGCCACTTCAAAATCCTACATTTTACTAGATATTTAGAAACCTTAAAACCTAGTATTATTATATAATAGTGATAATAATATTCTGTTCAAAGTTAGTCATCTTTACAAAATATCATACAAATTTTACTAAACAATTATTTAGACAGTGGCAGCCCTACCCAGGACGAATTCTTTCACAAGGAGCTCTACTGCTACTAAATACCAGATCAGATGTACAAACCAGATACGATAGCTGCAAGAATTCCCAAGACTGCGCAAGAATTCTCCGGATGACGCGGGATCTGTTTCTTTTCTCGTATCTAGTTTGTACAGTACACAATTCAAATATAGTTCATTACACATGGTATATATATAGCAGTAGAGCTCCTATTTCTGCCGACAGGCAGTAATGTAAGCATGACTGCGTTTCGATTCTGAACGGTAAAGGTTCTGGTGAAATTACAGGTACATGGGACTTGTCAATTTATGTCTCAGGGTGACGGGCTCTTTGTGATTTAAAACTCTGAGTGGCACTGCAACAAGCCCATGCCTTGTTCGTCCCTTCACTAGTCATTATAAAAAAACACATTAGAGCCAAAGACATGTCAGGAGTATAGAGCATGGAGATTAGTTGTCTTTACCTACCTCATTAAGAGACAGCCGTGATAGGACGTCTTTGTGTATTAATCATTGACTTACAAATAAATAGACGACGGGTCTAATACAAAAACCACGAAAAAAATGTCCCAAGTCAACCTATTTAAACGTAGTGACATGTAAAGGAATATGAAAAAGCTAAAACGTTAGATTTAAATTGTAATGTCATCGCAGTACTGTCTAATTTTGCTTGCTTCGCTGTCAGTCGAACAAACGAAGACTACAGCGTGAATGACGCTCTGTATACAATTTTAACGCCCTATAAGTTCGGACACTTTTTAGCGCGGACCCGACGTCCATATAATTGTAAGTCAATGGTATTAATGGTTAGTTGCATTATGAATATAAATGACAATGTTATATATGAGTCGTCAGGTACCGCACCGAATAATTTGAATTATTCTTCATTATGATGACACTGTTGTGCAGTGTTGTGTGATTGTGGGAAAAAATTCAGTGGTGGAAATTCGTCATAACATTTTATCCGAAATAAAAGGAAAATTGTAATACTGAGATCACAGATTACTATAAAAACCTACCTTAAAAATTTGTGGAATTACATCTATTTGTCAAGGTTTGTGAAAATCCGTTACTGGAAAGTGCGCAAACCCGTATTCATCCCCTAGTTCACCACTATACGGGACTTAACATAGGAGATAATAAAAATCGGTGCTCACTGCTTAAAGTATATTTAGAGAAAAACCCTTAAATTGGAGCATAGCAAAATCATCCATTAAAATAATTGCTCCTTATAACAAAATTTAGGCACTATTTATAAAAACGAGTCTTTATGCGTAAACTGGTGAAATATTTGGTGTTCATAATTTTTTTTGTGAAATTACTTTCCATATAGGAATTTTTCTTTGTATCCGAACTTTGTACTAATAATTATAACAAACTTAATAGTACGTCTAATAACAATAGACAATATTGGTCCCAAGTACAGCTAACAACCACGTGCGAAAAAACAATAAGTAACATGTAATTTGAACTTATACCTCTTGGATATATTGCAATTACGCGCAGCTGCTAAAAGCGCAAGATAATATAGCGATGACACTCGATCTCTACAATACTGTGCAAAATAATATGTAAGTATTAAGATTTCTAAGTAACACGAAGAAAGTGACTACATACTGTGATTACTTCATTACTACCTACTATCTTTTTAAATTTTAGTTAAGTAAAATAAGGTTAAATTCAACGTTTTAGGCCAATATTGGCCCAAACATTGCCGAGCGCTCAATGTAATAGCAAATTACGTTATGTTGTTTACGTTTTGACTTTTTAAGCGTTATTTTATAAATGTAACGTAATGCTGTGCGATTTTTTTACGTGACATTATAAAATTTAATTTTCATTGATAAAATTTATTTCGACTGCAATATGGTAACTTATGCCGATGAGGACGGATGCTTGATTCAAAGGCTATTTATTCTTCCTGCTCTGTGTAGAGTTGGAGTATATAAACAGGCAAACGGCAATTATGATATAATACTATTTATAATGAAAAACCTGTCATTTATATTGGCATCATAACAATATATATATTTACTAGCAATAAGACTCTTTGTAGACTTCAAATTAATAGACAAGAACAAAAAAGTATTAAACAAACCACTCAAACATGAACAGAGAGTTATTAAATAAACAATATTTAACACAAGCAAACCTATCTCTACACAGCAGGAAAATGTAACAGAACACGATTATCGTAGGGCACAGCTGTTCTCGCCTCTAACCACATTACTATTGCCAACTGTAATAACCTTATTTTACATTACTACACCAATTCTTATCCACATTAGCGTCATTCCACATCTACTTATAACAGGTAATGGAGTTAAAATTTGCGATACGTTTGAGTGACAACGAAGTTTCGTGGTATTGGTCGTCGAGTACAACACACGTGAGTGACATAACGCACACAAGCAATTTCCCTCTTCAAACACAAAGAATGAAAGAAGCCATTTCGGCAATGTATCTCTTTCAATCAATACTTTTATAGTCATACCTTATTAATATGAGAATAAAGGTGGTATTGAATTAGAGTGGTTGTAAATGAAAATTATGTAATTTAGAACGAAACGACGATGTGAATTCGACATTGACGCAGAGAATTCAATCTTACGTAGAATTTGACGAAACGTCACCATCTTTGAAGCGTTCAACATACATCGTTTAAACATATATTGTGTTCTATTTAACTCTAATTGAGTTTAAAACAAAAAATCAATATTCTGTATTACCGGTATTTATTAGGTACCTTCTTTACAATAATAGCAGAGCTCTACACGGATAATTCATTGCATTAGGCAATGTGTAAAATTTGTTAAATGTAGGTGCACAAAGCACTACAAGAAGTGCTTATGTGTTAAGAAGAATATTGTATCCATGTCCAAGTGTCACAATAGTACATCTTGTAAGAATAAGTACGCAATTTTTTTTTAATTTTTTTTCGAACTATGTCGTATACTATAGTAATAACGAAATTGATACTCTAAATAGCTATATATAGCAATATTGCGATTATGTGATATATGAAAGTAAATCCAATAATTCTTCGACTGTCTACAAAAATTTAAACTCGACTTTGTTGGACCCAACTTTTAGGAACATTGTTTTTCTTTGTTTGTTTAAAGTAGAGCATTGAATATTTAGCTTATGTTTAAATATGGTAGGTATCCATTTTTCGACCCAGCTCGAAAACGCAAACAAATTCGGTTCTGGCAGCTTTTTCATATACTAATCTAAACCCACAGGAGGGGGTCGAACGCGATCGGAAACGCAAACAGAAATTACTAATTTGATTTTTTTTTACTTTCATTTAGCACTTTGCCAAATCTACGGCATTCAATACAATGCTTAGGTAGTCAATACAATGTCTAGGAAATGTGTATAATAGTTTAAAAAAATATAAACTATTATATATATTCAAATTATTTATTGAATTGATATTCAATTATTTTCTTTATGTGAAATTACTCCACTAGTTTGTTAAAATTATTAATACAAAGATCCAACACTCACAATTTTTTTTTCCATCCGGATTGTATGTTACGTATTATATACATTACCTGAAAAAGCCCGATATTGTATGTAATGACTTGCATTCTATACAATCCCTGAATTATACACATTGCCATTAACATTATATGTATCCACCATTATACACATTGCCATTAACATTATATGTATCCACCACCACCATGATATTTAATTATTTTTTGAAATGACTCCACCAGTCTGTTATACTTATGAATAGAAAGATCGAACACTTAGAAAGATTTTTTCCTAATTGTTAGTGGAGTAATTTCACAAAGACAATTGAAAATCATCAATCGAACTTCGTGACATTAATTAGTAATTAATAAACTTAGAAATTACAATTGTTAAAGCGACATTTTTAGTCAGCTGCTGGTAGCTGTAAAGATACTTGACTGAGTGAAGAAATAGATGTCTCACAGATGGCGCAACGGCAAAAAGTGCTTAAAAAACAAAAACAAAGATCCGACAATAAGCACATAGAAAAATTCGTAAGGTCCGCTAGTTCCATGGCTTAGTTGGCATAGCGTCTGGCACGGTTTGCTAGAAGAAGTTGGTCCGAATCCAGCTGAATCGTAGGAATTTTTTCTGTGTTCGATCTTTGTATTAATAATTATTATATATTCATTCATGTTTTCGCTGTTGCTACACGTTACAATGAAATTATTTTTCAGCCGTGACCACGGTATCTGTAAACCGTCCGAAACGTTGGCTTATTTGAAAAAACAAATATACCTACGCGATTTAAATCCGAAAAACATTTTTTTCCAACATTAATGTAAAATTTTCAGTTTCTTGATTGTAACGATATTTTAGTAACACGACATTTAAATCTTTTTGTGTGAAATCACTCTATTAGTTTGTTATAATTATTAATAACAAAGATCGAACTCTTTGAAAAATTTATTTGTTTCGGCTGGTTTCGAACCACCACCCACGAATAATCCAGATGCTCTGCCCGTTAAGCCACGGAACGAACCAGCCGACCTTACGAATGTACTTCTTGCAGCTCTTTGTTCTTAACAACTTTTTTTGCAGTAGCGTAAATTCCCCTTTCCCCGTTCCCCTTTCCACCACCGGGGGACTAGACGTAGGCTTGGGTTCCATCCCTATGTTGTGAATATTCCGAAAATTCGCACGAAACGTTTCGCTTTCACGTTTATGTGGCGAACGGCTACAGAATGAAATTCCCTGCCTGCGTACTTACACGCTATAATTTGGGCCTTTTATAAGCAAGAGTGAATAGGCATTATTTAGGTGTGTATGGTCTATCGTCGACCTTATCGTCACTTTGTATCATAGAGATGGATGGAAAAGCTAATAATTAAAAACAACGTTAAAAATTTCCTCATAAATTATGGTAGAGAGAGGCAGTCAGAGAACAGTAGCTTTTTAAGTGAGATGTCAACGATTCAATTTCCTGTGGCAGCCTGACCTATCCACTACAACTTAATACCTAAGTTACGTGGTTTAGAAACATCAAAACAACGTGATTAAATTCATGTCGAAAAAGGTTCACAACCCCTGGAAAAAGTGTGAAGTCTTCAACCCGCATTGGGGCTGCGTGTTGGATTATATCCTAAACCCTCCCATTAAACGAGACCCGTGTCCAATAGTGGGACATAGGATTGACGCTAACGATTTAAGTCCATAATACAATTCCAAGAAGCAACGAGTAATTACTCGAATTTCTCGACAGGTTCTCGGTAGAATTGCGAGTAAGTATAGCCCCAAAAGTTTGACAGTGTTCGACGAAGAGCCTTGAACTGTATTATGGGGATATTGAATATTGTGATGGATTCGTTATCGAGATCGCAAGTACGACTGTAGCTGTCAACAAATAAATGATGGGAGATTTGGTTCAGTGAAAGATGTGCGCCGTTCGATCCTCTCGTGGAGTTGTGTGAAGGGATGGCTGGGTGCATATAGCAGCCACGAATATTTAATTCTACTGCCGCTGTAGCATAGTATAACAAAATTAGAAGTAAACTCATTCTTGTTCGGTGCGTTGTGTCTACACATACCTCGGAGCAATTATGTTGCAAAACATAATTTTAAATTATCTCAAATTTAAATGTGACCATACCGAGGTACCCTCTTTCCAACAAAAAAGAATCATCAAAATCGGCTCACAAATACAGCACAGTCAAATTGAGGACCTCCTCCTTGTTTTGAAGTAAATTTAAAAAAAAAAGTTTGTCTCAGTATTCTCGCGCTACAATATATCAAGCTTGATTATGTCATTTGATCGCGTTAATAACACCAAAAATTAAAAATAATTAGGATAAATAATAGTAATAATTACGTGCACACACTCATAGCCCCGCACTAGGGAAACCCTGTATCGCGGGTGCCATGAACACACACATAGACAACCACCAATTACACTCAAACTCACGAGAGAAATAAATGTAGGCCATATAAATATTTCTCCCGACCAGGGAATCGAAACCGGGACCTCTGCGTAGCAGTTCGGCATGGGAACATACATTAGGTACACATCATCAATAGTAATGAGACAGATATGTCGATAGAGAATCTAGCATTGGACAGGAAAACTGAATTGAATAAGCACTTAATCAAGCTCAAGCTGAGTGAGAACAGAGGCTGTACATTCTGCCTTGTAGCGGACGAGACGCTTCTACACCCTATTATTAATTAGTCTCTAATGGGTATACAATACTCATTGGTGAAGAAATATGTGTTCCAAATGTTCCAACCAGAGAAGGTAAAAACTACAGTCAGAAAAAAAAATTTGCATCAACAATACAATTTTAATCCCTGGGAGCCGGCAGAGATATTTAGTTATGGGAACATAACAAAGTTTTTATTGTCAAACCTACGTCGTTGCAACAACATTTTGTTAACGATGACTGTGTGATTTCATGCATTATTTTTAGTCAATGATATAAACTGTACTAAACCGGCTTTCAGATTCCTAATAAGCCTCTAGGTAGAATATTGAGGCTTTATCCGTGCCATTCAAAGGAAATTTTTAACACTGCAATCAGTCAGTGCCATCTAGCGAATTTTTATAGAACTACAAAGATGATTTGGGATTGTTTTTCCATTGATGGATGCTAGAACTTGTCGACTAACAAGGTACAGAAAAAAAAGACATCATATCCCGCGATGTAGATCCAACCTCGCTCTAAGCTCCCTAATTTTGCGCTTATGCAGAGAGCACAATGCAATTAATACTAATGTTATTGAAGCGAAAATTAGTGAATCAATTATGTGATAACCATTGAAATTTTAAAGACAATAATTGTAACTTTCCCATTGGAAAAAACCGAACTCAAATGTTTGTTTTTCGGCTTGTTTCGATTTCCATGGAATCTCCTCTTCAGATTCCGACTTCTTGGTGACAATGGGACTGTTACGGACTCCTTTGTACATTTTTTTTTCTGGTTGTCACAGTGACGGTGATTTGTTGATTACATGTATCGAGTTAAGTGAAAGGTCGTTTTTTATTTGCGGAAAAGAATTCGTAATTTGTGATAAACGAAACGAACCCGGAACAGCGTCAGGGACCACCTCAAGAGTTATAACCATCTGAAACAAAAAAGAATTTTCAAAATCGGTGCACAATTGATGGAGAAATTGGTGAAAACACGGCCAGAACCATTGACTTACAAATAAATGGACGACGGGTCTAATACAAAAACCACGAAAAAAATGTCCCAAGTCAACCTATTCGAAATTTAAATTGTTATGTCATCGCAGTATCGCGCTGTCCGTAGAACAAATGAAGACTAAAGCGGAGTGTCGCGCTCTGTATACGATTTTAGCGCCTTACAAGTGCGGACACTTTTTAGCGCGGACCCGACGTCCATATAATTGTAAGTCAATGGCCATGCCTATAAAATTTGACGATTTCCTTCGATTTTCATGGGATCCCCTCATCAGATTCTGACTTGGTGACTTGGGACCACCACGAGAGTGCATCCTTTCAACCAAAAAAATATTTTTTAAATCGGTTCATAACTGACTGAGATATCATAAAACCTATACATAACCTCCTCCGTTTTTTTTGAAGCCGCTTGAAAAGTATGGTTTTGTCTCTGTTCCTTAGTTGTTGTCTTTTTGATGTCATTTAAGAATGCTGTGTTTCCCTATTACTGGGATAATTATACATTAAGATAGATATGAAAATTAAGTACTGAATATTGTGTGTATTTTGTTGGGACACTAAATAAATAAATAAACTTTAATACAATAGAAACAAAAGCTTAGTTTAATGCAAATGTCCTGTGTGCACTTGTAAAACAGTAAGAAATAGTTTATTTAGAACTCTGCTTCGTCAAAATTAGTTAATGTATTCTAAACGAGGTGGTCGAACGCAATGCCCTTTGTCGGTCACAGGTAGAATTTCCGGCCGTCGCGTCGTTCCGATACCGGCGGACACAGAACATTTCGTTATACGTGTTTTTGCTCGATTACAATGAACTCAAAGGTAAGGGCAGACATTGACGTAGCCAGGCGGGGATTTAGAGGGTTCCAACCCCATCTGAAATAATAAATAAATCTAATACAAATAATATTGTCAATCCTGTCCTTAAAGGTTATTCGCGTATGTGGGTGCGTAGATGATAATTTTGACGAATATTGTTTTTCATAAGGTTTTTGCGATTGATATGCATTGGAAATGAGACCATTTTTTTTTTCGGATCTAAGTTTTTTCAAACAAAGACTGAGATGGTGTAGTTTACAAGCGTCATTATAATTCCAATTCTAAATTTTATTCTACTCTCTATGAAATAAGTGTTCTTAGTCAATAATACACATTTCACTTTTATACAACGTGTTTTTACCAATGTATATTGTTCATAATGTCGATAGTTTCCTAGAATAGCAGCCTATCTCAAAATTATCTAAATCAACAGGAAAGAAAGGTTTAAAAAATCTGAGACATGACTACCGGGCCAAACGGACAAATCGTAGGGCATTACAATGTTTTTGTGTATTTATGTTAAACAATGAAAAGTTCGGTGTTCCATGTTTAGATAAAATTTACCATTTCGTCGGGGATAGTGTAAATCCGCGTGTGTAGTATTGGTAAAAGACGCGTATCTGCTCCAAACCAAAATTCACAGGAGAGGGATTTAACGTTATTACTTTGTTATTTCAATGGCTAAGACTTCCATTTTTGCACAGTAAACAACAATTTGTATTGTTTACGGATTGATAACAATAGATTCCCGTAAATACATACATACTTATACTTCACGCCTTTTTCCCATCGGGGTAGGTAGAGACAACAGTCTTCCACTTGCTACAGTCCTGACAAACATCTTTCGCCTCATCAACACGCATCAATGCTTTCATACACGCTCGTCGGTTAAGGGTACTCTTGACCTGGCCCTTCTTTAGGATGGCCTCAATTTGGTCATGATAAGTTCTCCTTGGTCGGCACATACCAACTTGCCCGCTCACACTCGCCTTATAAATCTATTTCATCACTCTTCTTTCATTCATTCTCTATACATGTCCGAACCATCTAAGCATCCCTTTCTCTATCTTTGTCACTATATCTTCTTCCACGCAGCAACGTCTCTTATCACACTGTTCCATAATTTATCCATCCGAGTCACTCCAGGCATACTCCTCAAAGCTCTCATTTCTACTGCATTAATTCTACTTTCATGCTTCTTCCTTTCCTTTCTCGTAAATCACGCTAATTTGGTTGCAACGATATTCACGCAGATTTGATTTGGCCACTAAATTACCGAAATGGAAACTCATAATCAAATGCTGGTTACGCGTAATGCACAATCCTCGACGATTTTATGAATAAATTTCAGTATTTAGTTAAAAAAGGCACTATTTTGTATTAAGCCACTCGTCTTGAAAGGTTACCTATCAAAAGTTCGAAATGACATTTTCCAGAAATAACGTTTGATCGAATTTTCATAACCTCGAAAGTAATTTTGAGAGGACAATGTTTTTTCTTTTAAACCTAACTTAACCTAACGTAAACGAACCGAATCGTGTCTTTGCGATAAACAACCAACATCTCCAGAAAGAACAACGGTTTCGTTATAATTCGGTTTTCGGGGTAATGAGAATTCGAACGAACGTTATTTCTGGAAAATGTCATTTCGAACTTTTGATTTGTCACCATCTTGAAAAGGAACAATGTGATGGCAAATATTTAGTAGGTATAAGTCTAGAGTGATAAAGTGTTTTTTTGACTTGAATTTAATGTGTTAGGTGTAAATTATATATACATTATTGTATGTACAGTCAAGAGCACGTCAAGCTTGACACTTTGTACTTTGGACCGTTTTTACCGCAAGCGGCATAGAGTTGCATTTAAATCTTAAGTGTCAAGCTTGACATGCTCTTGACCCAGTACCTTACTGGTATAAAAAAACTTGTGCTTATGCGATTTTAGATCAGAAAAAATCCTTTCCAATATTGTTTTATTGGAAATAAAACAACTTTTCTCGGATCAAGATCGCGTGTATTTGTTTTATCAAATAAGACTAACATTTCGGGCCCTTTACAGGGGGTCTACTCCGGTTCTTAATCAGACATTCGTCCGAAACAATCACTGTGAAATAAGTAATACACGAACAAATTAAATGACGCATGATGCGAATGAAGCTTCATACTTGGCATTGTGTTTTAACTTACACACCCCGGACACTCCATACAACGGTCGAAAGTTAGTTACCTACTACTACTACATATAGCGAGGCGCTATCTGCACACGCGCAAATATGTGCGTGAAGTGGCAGTGTTACCCATCACTATCTCGTACCTACTATTACGTTACGTGGTCAGAGCGGCAACATAGCGAAAATTCTAACGCAAATCTGTTATCTATAATTCTTTTAATAGAATCTTAATAATTACGCGTGTTAATTAGGTATTTTAATTCACTAACTAGAAGACTTATTTAAAAATATATTAAAAGCACTTAAATGTTATAATTTGCACAGGTACTTTTATATAAGTTAACCAAGGTCTTTGAAATTGCGTGTCTAAGTTTATCATTACCTACTTAATAATTAGATATAGTCACTACGTAATATTTATCGGCAATACAAATTGGTAATTCGAGAAGCTTTTTCTAATAGATCACGAAGTTATGGCGTCTCATTATATTGATATAATAAATCTGTATTATGTATTACTCTGCACTAAATAAATGAAGGAAACAATAACAGAATGAGTCTCAGACAAGGTTTTTTTTTTACTTGTTTTTGTTTTCATCTTTCGGAAAACGAAAAAACTCCACTCTTTATTCCGTTTAGTTGATGATAAACAGTCGTATGCAGCACAATTCACAACCATTATAAATAGTAATGTAAAATATTGTTATATATTAACGTACAAGTTTCATAATGAATAAATGAAAACTATATTCAAATAATCAAAGCTGTCTTAGCGCGAAAACGGCTCGTCGACAGCCTTATTCCCGTCCAGTCAATGTGATCGTCAATGTGCGGGGCGTGCTGCGGTATCTAAAGCTAGGGAGGGGCGGAAAGTGTCCATTCCCCTTACTTTTTTGTTCTCTGCCGAAACGTTTGTTTGTTTGAAAAAACAAATATACGCGATTTAGGCACGAAAAATTGTTTCGTTTCCGATATATAACAACCGCGAAGACCTAATAACTCAAAACATTGTTTTATGCCAATTTTTTTTATATATGTAATTTCTTATACGTGTCCTCACCCTCTGTATAAATGTCGTAAGAGAAATTAGACACATTTTTCAGGGCAACGTCATTTCATTTTGACCCTTAATATCTTGAACTATGTAGCCCATGCCAAAGTCGCTCTATTAATGAGTTATATTTTATACAAAAAAAAGGTAGACAGGGGACAATTGGAGAGAGAATGTTGACTTGAAAGTAACGTCATAGATATTACTAAATAGGTACCTGTCACAAGCACAAGTCGTGTGTCTATAGAGAAACACACTGTGTCCTTAACGATATTGGTATTGTGGCGTATTAGAGTCGCATGGTGTCTCTGACCCGTAGGTATGTTGTCAACCACAATTTAGAAAAAAAATTAAAAGATAAAGCATACATTTTTTAAGGTACTAAGTTACAGTGCCGTTCAAAGCCCTGCCACTGCGCTCGTCAATTCGACATTCGATGTGCACCTGGTGGTAAGCGACACGCCTGTCCATAACAGTTGCAGTGCCACTCAGCTTTCAATCTCAAAAATCTTAGAGGCACTACCATTGCGCCCGTCACTCATCAGTTGAAAAGTCTCAAGTGCCTGTAAATTCACCAGCATCCTTAACCTTTAAAACCGAAACTGGCGGCAGAAATAGGGATCTAAGGCGGCATTACTTCACTGGACGAACTTTTTCTGCTACTAAACTTAAGCGGCACCGTTACATTACGGACACTGTGTGTCTCTAGAACGTGTAACGGGTTAAAATACTAATGGAAACACAATGTTAACATTACATCAATGGATTATCAACAATATGATAATTCACTCAATCAATAATAAAAAAAAACATTTCACACTTTTGCGTAAAAGCGAAGTCCGTTTTATAATTTGAACTTGTCGTTTACTTAAGTGTTAAGTTTCTTGAATCTAAAATATAAACTTTAAAGATAAACATATTTACAAAGTAGATACGACCACAAAGAAGATTTCAAAATTAAAAAAATCTAGGAAAAAGTCATAATTACTCGTAATTTAAAAAGTGATTAAAAAGTATTGACTTACAATTATATGGACGTCGGGTCCGCGCTAAAAAGTGGCCGAACTTATAGGGCGTTAAAATCGTATACAGAGCGTCATTCACGCTCTAGTCTTCGTTTGTTCGACTGACAGCGAAGCAAGCAAAATTAGACAGTACTGCGATGACATTACAATTTAAATTCAACGTTTTAGCTTTTTCATATTTCTTGACATGTCACTACGTTAAAATAGGTTGACTTGGGACATTCTTTTCGTGGTTTTTGTATTAGACCCGTCGTCCATTTATTTATAAGTCAATGTTAAAAAGAGAGCTTTTTAAAATGCTCCTGGTAAATTCAGTGATCGGCAATACGGACAATGTATTCTCCTAAACTTCAACAAAATAATAAACAGAGAATCCATAATACCTCCCTCTGAATTCCAGAATTATTGTATTATCTTTTACTCTAGATTTTTGATGTGTAACTACCAGCTACTTTATAGTACAGCAGTGTATTTTGAAGGAAAATATTCTAATTGTAAAACTATAATTATTTCGTTATAATGTTTTGCCTTTTTATTTTTAATTATTCCGGAATTTCACAAGGAGGTATTATTCTCCACCTTACGTAAATATTAGACAACACACACGTTACTCTGATCCCAAAGTAAGAAACTAAAGCACCTGTGTTATGGAAATCAGTAACAATGACGGTACCACAAACACGCAGACCCGAGACAATATAGAAAAGTGAGTTTTCTACATTGACCCGGGCCGGGGATTGAACCCGGGACTTCAGAGATGTCGATACCATGAAAACTGGTGTGCGAACCACTCGACCACGGAGGCCGTTAAAAGTGTCATAATAATATATATACGTGTGTTATAATAATCAAACTGAGCATAATATTTCTCCGACTCCATTTTATAAACGATAACTTATTTAATTATTACAACGAATTTAATAGATAACAGAAGCATGCACATTTCATACTTTTTGCCCCAGCGAGGGGTGTCTAAGATCATTAATTTCACAAAATACTGTAACCTAACCATCGATAACGAAACGCTACCCTCTACAACAATCGAAAAACCGCCGTAAAAATACTGCTATAAGGTCGCACTTTCAATGTCAGACACGTAAAGGCTATTGGCACAACTACACAGGCCAATGGCACAAACACATGTTGGCGTAGAGCGTCCAATACGCTTGATCTACCTCCCCGCCTTCTTGTATAGAGAAGTCTCTACGAAAACTGGTCTGTGTAAGAGGGTTCAGGGTTCAGGGAGGGCTGGATTGCATCGTTCGAACAAGGCCGGGGCAAAAGAGGGAATCAATGAACTCTACAAAAGGACGTTTGGGTCCAGGTAATTAACTTAATAATCAATCTGTGTTTTTAATACGTTTTTGAGAGTGTTAATGCAGAGTTATGATTGATACGAACAAAAATCTGATTTTAATTAGGCTACATATTATTTAATAATGATAAAAAAACCGTCTATAAAGTTTGTAGAATTACATCTATTTGCTAAGTTTTATTGAAATTGGTTATCGGAAAGTAGGTGAAATCCAAGAAACCAGATTTATTCCCTACTTTGCGACACTTAGAGGTGGATTTTTTTTCCTCTAATTTGAATGAGACCATTTTGTTATGATATCAAGTGACGAGACGAACAAGTCGTGCGCCTGTTGGTAAGCAACACGCCTGCCCATTACAGTTGCAGTGCCACTCAGAGCTTTAAATCGCGGAGGTTTGAGGGGCACTGCTTACCCATCACCCTGAGACATATAACATATGAACAAGTCCCATGTACCCGTAATTTGACCAGCACCCTTACCCTTCAAAACAGGAAAACAATAATTCTCACACTACCGCTTATCGGCAGAAATAGTTAATGTGGCTTTATCAAATCTCAATGGGATTATTACTGCCTCCTCCTTTGTTAAAAGTCGGTTAAAAAAAACTTTTCATTAGCATCAGCAACCTACGTACATGCCACTGCTCACACTGCTCACATAGGTCACTTCTAAGATGGCATAAGTCCTAACCCTAACTTTATGCTAATTGTTCTACAGTTAACTGTATACTTGAGATTTTGTTAAATAAAATTACTCATGATTTTCTTATTACAGTTCTTAATAGATATAACTTCTAATTACATACAGTTAAGTATGTTTGGATAATTTGTAATATGAACATTCGCATACCTGCTTTTTAGTGTTATTGCGATAGTGGAAGTTAGTACAGGCTAGTTTGCAGTAGTTATATGTGTACTGGATAGACAAGTCCATAATTAATTAATGTTATTGATAATTTATTTTAAAAAGTAAGCCATAATCACGACAGAGCAAGAATTAAGAAATCATTGAAAGTAAACGATATATTAATGTTTCTATCAGAATCACATGTCAACAGAAAACCTACTTTCGTCGGGGCTAGCAGGTTTCAAGCAAGAATTACTCTGAATCTAATAAACGTTACCTATGAAATAAAATAAGGATAGCGCCATCCCGTGACTTTTGTAACCCAGTGTTTTTGACGACGTGCATTAAGGAGACCTATCAATACCTGTGATTCATTATCAAAGCACCAAAAAAACTGATTCAGTATAGCCTGTAGAAGCTGGGGTTATTAAGTTGATAAAGGTTATATTCATAACATTGCCCTGTATTTCGATTTTCAGATGTTTGTTAATAAAGTAAAATATACATATTATCTATAAGAAAGAAGATATCCATAATATTAACCTTAGGGCTAAGTCCAAACTCATGGTACGATTTCGTTTAACCATGGTAAACAACTCTTTTATGGGGAACTGTATACGTTTTTACGATAAGATTCCGGAGCATATATTAAGTTTATCATTTCCTAAGTTTAAAAACTACATTAAAAATATTTTGATCGAAAAATCATATTACAAAATTGAAGAATACGTGTTAGATAAAGATGTATGGAAAGACGACACGGCTCCAGAATCCACAAATTTGATTCAAAGTGTATTCCATAGCATTTAAGTTTATTTGAAAAGAGCAATCCCTAGAGTTTCTTGCTCGTTCTTCTCAGGGAAGTCAGCGTAGTGAACGAGTAGTAGCTTAAATGTGACGTTTTCAAGTGTAAATTTATTCTACCTATGGAATAAATGATCTTTGACATTGGCTTTGACTTTGTTTGTTCCAGAATATTCCCTGTCTCATTTAATATTTTAATTACTTATCATATTCTGCAGCAATCTGCCACAAATGGTCACACTGTTCTCAATGCCAATGTGATATTGATATTGGCAACAGGTCTCTTAACATTTGGAAACGGGAATAAACGCGCTTACATACTAATAGGTATTTTTCACACGTTAGTACAATGCAACGCGAAAGTTTAAAAGTATATATCAGGTCTCTTGTCAAAACGTTCCTTTGCAACTTTCATTATCTCTCATTTAAATATTGTCTAAGTATTTTTGTCACATTTTGTTTTATTTTATTTGATTATTTCATTAGGTATTTTATGGCTTTAATGGTTCATGTGTGTACTGTCAAATAATCAATACTTCAGGCAGGTAAACATTTAATCATGCTTAATATGAAACGTATGTACAAGAACGTTACCTAATCTATGGCCGAATTGAATCAATTGCGTTGTCTTCTTGCATCTATGTATCTAAAATACAATGTTTTACAATTTTTGTATCCCTGACTTCTCAAAATTTACAAAAATATATTGATAATTGGGCATAAATTAAAACGCAAAATTATAAGAGCAAAATCTATGAACGACTCTTCGTCGTTATTGAGACAGCTTTCGCCATCCTTCTTTAGAAATTTAAACGCATAAAATACGTTATGTTATATATACAACTTCTTGTTTTACCTTTGCAGGTAACTAATAACTGTATTTACAACTTTTTGCAACAAATGGCTGCCGACAGACGGCGGAGTCGTGTTATTTTGTATTGTCACCAGACTGATTTGATAAACTAACTTTTTTAACCTAACTTTTTTCGCTAGAATAAAGAGGTCAAATAAGAGTTTAAACAAGCTTAATAAGTTTAGCGCGACGATCCATATATCTATAGTGTATAGGACTCAGTACCACGCCTTGGGGAAGTCCTCGGTGTATGAGTTTTTAATAATGATATATGATTTTGTTTGTTGTTATAGGCCCCCTTTCGCTACTGCCAAACTTTCCAGTCCAGTGCGTCCTTGGTCCAGGTTCTGCCTGCGACTCTTATTATGTGTTAACCCAGCGTGTGCTTGGCCACCACTCCGTCAGAGCCTTACTCCAGCGGTCATCACCGCGTCTAACCAGATGTCCTGCCCACTCCACTTAAGGTCTATGACACGGTCATGAATTTTCGTCAGACGTAGGATTTCGGAGTAAATTTAATATGGACATAAAATTCATGTCACTACAACTCGTTCGGAGTAGTAATTTACACATTTTTAATTAAAAATTGTAATTTAAAAAGTCATTAAGGAACTAGTAATGAAGATAATCAAATTTTACGTTTAAAAAAGTGTTAACACATATTTCCCTGCATTTTAAACTGGAGCGTGCGAACGCCGACTTGTAACGAAAAGGAAATAAAGTATTGGGTTTTTAATTCTCGTGTTTATTCGCACTCGCGGCCAGTCTGTAGAAGTAAAAGGCTTCGAAGCCTTATGGCTGTGGAAAGCTTCGATCGGACTCGAGGTTGCATCGTAAAAAAGACTGGTTTACTGTTTACATTTTAACGACAGTTCTTAGTTGATAACAAATGGACTGTTTGATTTTTAAATGTTTCTTTATGCGTTTTTAAATATTATTTTGCTAATGGTATAAAAGACTTATCAACTCCTAGTTAAAGAGCTACTTCTGTGGCCTAGCGGAAAAAAATTAGGACGCTCGATGAGGAAGAACGGTATTCGATTCCCGGGCAGACCAATTTGGGTGTTTTGTTGCCCCAGAGTGGATTTCGTTGTTCTGGTACTTGTTGAACAGGGAATTTTGAGTCCAGGTTTAGGTTTTGTAGCAGTAGAGCTCCTTGTGAAAGAGTTCGTCCAGGGAAGTACTGCCACCGTATCTATTTCTGCCGTCGGTTTTGAAGGGTGCTGGTGAAATTGCAGGCACGTGGGACTTGTCCAGTCCTCCACAGATCTTTGCGGTTTAAAGCTCTGACTGGCACTCAAACTGTTATCAGGTAGGCATGTCCCTTACCAACAGGTGCACGACTTGTTCGTCCTGTCGCTTGATATCACAAAAAAAAAGATTTTTTGGCATGGTTGGCACATTGTTATTTTTGTACCCGATTGCGGGCAGTGCAGCTATGTATGTCCATTTCTATGTTTCGCTGTACAGCCTAAACGGTTTGATGGATTTTGACATATGAGGTGTCGTTGGATTCGTCTTGATTGCAGGAGTGTCATAGGCTATAAAAAAAATCAAAATAGTGAGGTGAAGGTAATTTTATTTTATCTTTCAAACTCATTGACTTACAAATAAATGGACGACGGGTCTAATACAAAAACCACGAAAGAAATGTCACAAGTCAACCTATTCGAAATTTAAATTGTAATGTCATCGCAGTATCGCGCTGTCAGTCGAACAAATGAAGACTAAAGCGGAGTTTGGCGCTCTGTATACGATTTTAGCGCCTTACAAGTGCGGACACTTTTTAGCGCGGACCCGACGTCCATATAATTGTAAGTCAATGTTCAAACTAAATATTTTTGCAGTCGGGTTTTTGTTTTTTAATTATTTTTGTTTTGTATCTGTGTGATGCATTGCGGCCTCAAAAAGTAGATCCTCACATGCAGATTGTATGATAATGTTTTTCACTTCGTTACAGTGGTATTAACAAACAGCAAAGAAAAGACAAAAAGAAAACTATTCAGTTAGGCAACGTCCTGCTTTTCTTCGAGTTCTGCGAATTAGATTGCAACTTTACTGCTATCTTCAATTCGCTTGCAGTAAATGGTGAACATGGTAATGCGCTAGTTTCTCGGAAACACAATAAATATCTTTAGATGTAGAATAAGGAATACATATAGAGTTCTTAGGTTTTCGCGATTGTTACACATAGGAAATGAACCTATTTTTCTGGATTTAAATCGCCGTCGATTTAAATCGTAGGACTCTTCCGATCTTGTCTGTGACACCTCTCACGTAAGGTAAGATGGCAGATCTTCGCTTCGCTTTCTATGTAAAATTAAAAATAAGGTATTTAATTAATAACTATTGTAACCACAGTGAAAAAATGGTTTGCATCAATATTAGACATAACTGGTTGAAGACTGTACCCCTTCAGTCAACCGTGACCGTGGAACCTGTAAAGGGCCCGAAACGTCGGTTTGTTTGAAAAAAACAAATATATGCGATTTAAATCCGGAAAAATAGTTTCATTTCCTATAAGGAATACAATTTTTTTTTTAATTTCCTTAGTGTGTTTTCCTTACAGTGTGTAACTTTTTCCGTCAACATTTCAAAGTCAATTCGTGTTAAAAGTGATGATATCACAGTGATAATCAATTTGATGCTTAAATTCTACAAATGTGCAGTAAAAACCGAGCTACACGCTTACGTCTGTCACGATGTCAAGAGAAACCCTTGAAATGTTGACGCTACATGTTCAGTGCAAATACAGAGGCGACTACGCGATGTGCAACAACTTTAGTATAAAAAATTGAAACTGAGAATTATTACCTTCCATACTGACGCTTTGGTTATAAGGAGACAGAAGTTTTGGATCTATAAGATATGTATGTTAACTTCATACAAATTTAACAGCGCTTGTATGAGTACATGCTGGCCGCGCGCCGTGTACGGAAGCACTCATTCGCATAATAATGAGACGCGCGCCGCGAGATTATGCGAATGTGTGCGTCCGTTCACGCAGGCGGAGGGCATGCACACATACAAGCCACTTTACAACGTTTGTATGGAGTTACCAACATGGTTGTCTCATTATACTATGCCCTAGTGTGACAAATAACGCACGAACTTGTTGGCCGAATAAATTATGTACGTTATAATAAAACACCAACCAACCAAGTGAAGGGACGCATATAGATATAGATAGCAGTTACTGTTCAGAGCTGTAAATCGCAAATCGCTTTTGTAACAAGAATCCGATTGATATTCAATATTTGCCATTTACGCGATTTAAAACTATAGTGAAACAAAAACTTTATATTTATACAGCTTCTGCGTACCTACTTGGATGACGAGAATCTGTGTTAGTGACCCGTTGAGCCCTTGCACGTAGTCTCGATTTAGGAAATTAAATATTGTAATGAAAAATGTATAAGAATGTATTTATTAACAAAGAGCAACCCTTAGAGTTTCTAGCTCATTCTTCTCAGAAGAATCTGCGTTACGAATGAGCGGTAGAGTTTAATTAGTATAACAATTTCAAGTATAATTTGCTTATCTATGAACTAACGACTATTTGACATAAGTTGACAAGTTCCATGTGCCTATAATTTTACCAGCACCCTTAACCTTCCAAACCGGAACGCAATAATGTTCACATTACTGTTTCGCGGCAGAAATAGTACATCACTGGGTGAACTCTTGCATAAGATGTTCTAGTGTTACTGTTATTAACTTAGATAAAGCGTTCATTCAGACGATAATACATTGATTCATTCATTTTAAAGACTAACAAAACACTTCATGTGCTACAAAAAAAAAATGCATAAAACTTTATGGCTACAAACAAATAAAACACGTTTATTTTTAAACCGCTAACGCATACGAGTCGGCGAATCTAGTAATGAATAGTGTGTTTGATTTTGTGTTTTTGTAACATACTAGCAGTATGTGTAAAGACATCGTCCCTCGCAATAATAAGTAATAACTGAAACATCAGAAATTCTGACGACAGTCAAGATATACGGAACGTGTTTTATCTGTTCTCGAACCGTACTATCTCCGCTTGTAGTTGATTCACTGTGCTTCAAATATTGATATATATTACATATGTATGCAAATAGTTGTAATTTGCTTCCTTTCAGAAGGCAAGCTACTTCCGCTAAAGAACAAGCCGACAATTGAGCATAGTTAAACAAAAAGAATCCAATGCACATCCAGTCACTTTCGAGATATGGCTGTTTGAAGTTTAAAAGGTGTTCTCACTTTTGTTTTAGTTTCAAAACTTCTAATGTCATGTAACTCCAGATATATTTATTTACGTTTATAAGTATGCATGTTGGGTTTTTTGCTGATCTAACAGGTTAGACTTTAGGGACCTGTGACACATATAACTCATAGGAAATGAAACTATTTTTCCGGATTTAAATCGCGTATATTTGTTTTTTCAAACAAACCGACGTTTCGGGCCCTTTACAGGTCCCATGGTCACGGTTGACTCAACTCAACCGTGTAACAATCGCGAAAACCTAAGAACTCGATACATATAACTCATTTTTTGATAATTTTGTGGTTTGGGTCCTTTTTGATTAACAACGTCCAATTAAGCTTCATGAGCGAGATGCTTTAAGGCGCAGCCTTCAATAAAAAAATTGTATTGATTTTTAGCCGACTTCAAAAAAGAAGGAGGTTCCCATTCGACTGTATTTTTTGTGTACTCTTTTTTGTTGGAACTCTGTTTACCTCGCAGTAGAGCACCTTGTGAAAGAGTTCATAGAGGGAAGCACTGCCACCTTAGCTATTTCTGCCGACAAGCGGTAATGTGAGTATTATTCTATCCTGTTTTGAAGGGGAAGGGTACTGGTGGAATTATTACAAGCATATGGGACTTGTCAACGTATGTGTTGTATATCTCAGGGTGAAGCGTAGCAGTGCCCCACAAAACTTTGCGATTTAAAGCACTGAGTGGCACTGCAATTGTTATGGGCAGGTGACGCTTACCATCAGTCGCTTATCTTATTATTATTAAGAAAAAATCACCTCTAAGGGTGGCAACTGAGGGGATGAATACGGTTTATTGGATTTCATGCACTTTCCTTTACCCGATTTCAATAAAACCTGGCAAATATTTTTCACTTCTTTTTTAATAAAAGCTGTCATTATTAGAAAAAAAATATATTTTTATATTTAATGTCGTTAATCAAAACAGATAAGTGACAATCTAACATATAGAGAGGTGCTGCGGTCCGTTTATATCACGTAACTATTATAATTACGTTGTTATTATTTGAATTTGCTTCTTAGATAACCACTTTTTTTGACACGCAAGGAAAACTTAAATAGAGACTCACAATGGCATAAAAGAATTAATATAGCTTTTTGAAATATGCACAGAACCTATGCCAATATAAGTAGTACAGTATAAATTTTCTAAGAAACGGAATGTACGGTATGAGTCGCACGAAAGAAATGTCGTCTACTGGTGAAGATTTGTATTTACCATTACTACACGAATTTGGCGCTCAAGGATGCCTGCACTACATTTGCAATGAAACTCATAATACTGTCACTGATAAATTAGTATCTAACCTCTCTTTCATAACATCCGACAGGGTTGTGGTAGTTATTACACACGTGATGTATTTCCGTGTTTATGTGATGTAAGTGCCCGCATTACGTATGTCTGTAAAGGCGTTCAATCTGGTAGGGTGTAATGGGGCTAGTATTTACTCAATTTGGAGTGGTAGTTACCCAAGATCCTCTTCTCTTACGGTTTGTAGACAGTCCAGGAAAGCACTGCCGATGCTTAACGCTAGTCTATCTCGTAAATTTATTAAATTCAAAAGGAAAGAGCTGCGCATTCAACGGGTCGTGGTCCGTATAATAAACACCGTTTCAATCTAGGTATCACGGACAGCCCTCTATGTAGAGCGGGCATGGAGTAGGAGGTAACGGCCACGCATATCTTACTTTAATGCTCCGGCGTGCCCAACTACAGGGCAAAGTACCTCGGATTGCCGAGATCGCTCTCCGAAGTCTTCAGCGAACCCAAGAGGGCGCTGAGATTCTTGGAAGAGTTTAGGTGGCACGAGTAGGACCCTGCACCCAACACAGGCAAAGAAGGTGCCTGGACGTCGAGTTGCGGACAATGTTCCGTTACACCATACCATACCCAAACTCTTTCAGAAATCCCAGTGTCCTTCTTAGTCTGCTGAAGACTTCGGGGAGAGTGCCATGCCGGAGCATTGTGGTAGGGTTGCGCCGCCGTCCCCCTCCATTTACGCTCTGCATAGAGGGCTGTCCGTGATACCTAAATTGAAAAGGTGTTTGTTTATGGACCATTACTCGTGGCATTCAGCTAGAGTGCATAGCTCCTGTCTTGCACACCGGTTTTCATGGTGTCGCCATTTCTGAGGTCCTGCGTTCGATCCCCGGCTGGGCCAATGTAGAAACTAGCTTTTCTATATTATTTCGGATTCCGGTTACCATTAGGGTTATTCCTTTAGAGTTTACCAAATTATTACGACTAGATATGTGAATCTGGAAAAGCGAGAAATCAAGACTGATAAAATCTGACGATGTTTATAAAAATGTTGATTTCAAAGTAATAAAACCTCTTCAAGTCAAAATTAAAACCAGTATATTGATCTGCAATACCATACTTACAATCCATTTGTGTTTAGAAAGCTTTTCTGTATAGCTCTTGACAACTGGTAGGGAAGGGACACTATGGATTCTGGGGGCCTACCACAACCTCTTAAAACAATATTACTTTAACCTTACATTGACTTTTCCTAACATGACGCGCTTTAAGTAAGCTTATTATAATGTTAAAACTATGATGTTTTATTGGCAGCTTTGTGACTATTCATTCACTCAGTTCGTACTATGACAGTAATATTGTTCTTAAGTCAAATTTAGCAATCTTAAAATAGTTAAACGGATGCAATGGAAACAACATTATTTTCAAATTTAATGTCTAATATTGATTTGTAATGATTAAAAGGTAAGTTGAATTTATTTATCAATGTGTTGCTTGATGTGCTGGTGTGTATACATAAGAAATTATTTCTCGTTAAATAAAAAAAGATGTTTATTTCGTAAAATTATGACAACGCCATCTATATGCTCCTTGGCGAAACTAACAGTTGACACTAGACTATAGTTCCGAATTCACAACGTGACAATCAAGACTCAGCTTGTTTTATTTATTTTTCTTCATAAAATAATTGAAAACGACGTAATTTTAATAGATTTCATTATTACATACATTTCATTTTTTGGCAGTTAAAATTCTCTGAATGTAAATAACATTATAACTGCGATAGGACGATTCGGAACATCAAAAAAGAAAGAGATGGCATTATACAGTTCATATAGCGTCATTTCTTTAATATTTTTAGTAAGGAATAGTCAATATTGGGAAATCATTTGTTCTTTCAGTCACTTTAACAATAATACATTACTTGGTTGATAAGTTTGTCATGGTACGAGTATAAGTAATTTTATAATAAGCTTACATTTAAATAAAATTGTGTTTTGAAAGGTAATGGTAGGCCCCTGGTCCTACAGCGTCCATCTTCGACCCGACAGACGATATTATTATACATATTACAACATATTTTCAGAAGGTGTTTCGTAAATATGTTGTATAGTGTAAGATACACAAGATACATGATATTTAGTACTTTTGGTCTGCGGTGCGCATAAAAGACGGTATGTGTATTACAGAGAGCTGTGCTACATTGGAGAGCGGCCAGACGTCCAGTGTTTAGTGCCGTCGTTCCATTACCAGAATCTATTGTATTGTATCAACTCTTATGAACGAACGGGTTATTTTAAAACATTTTACGCTTTATGGAAAAATTGTTTACCGTTTTGTAGCCGATTTTTTGTCGAGTTTGATTTCACAGTATGACAAAAGCTGTGAACGTCCATATTTCCAATTTCGTAATGTCTATCCGTCCATTAGAATGTTGCAGCCGATTTACTCGACGAATAATGGGACTACGTGGCTTAAATTTGGATCAGTTATAAAGTGTCTAAAAAAATTACATGTATAGCGTGGATAAAATTGTAAATTTTTATTGTTGACGAGCTCCATGGTCAAGTGGCTTACATACCGGTTCTCATAGTGTTGCCATCTCTGTATCGATTCCTAACCGGGTCAATGTAGATAGAGTAAGGTGGCGTTCCATGGTCTCTGCCTACCTCTGTGTGACAAGGGCCTGAGATGTATGTGTGTATGTATGTATAGGTCTTATTTGCTAAAGAGACAAAATCTGGAGGAGGCTGGATTTTAAACTAGATCAAGAGATTTGTGTTTTAGCTTCCAGACAGCCTCCCCGCCCCTCCTCCTCGAACTTTCTTGTTATAAAATTTATACCAAATTCAATATTATAGAGAACAAGTGTCTCTGAGGTTCCGGGTTCGATCCCCGGCCGAAGCAATATAGAAAAACTAACATTTCTATATTGTCTCGGGTCAGGGTGTTTTTGGTACCGTCGCTGTTTCCTATTTCCATAACACAAGTGCTTTAGTTACGAGTACTTACTTTGGGATGAGATAAACGCCTGTGATATTATCTAATATTTATTATTTATTATTTTTATTTGTTATTGCAGTACAAGTGTGAGAAAATCAAGGACCGAAGATAAGTTAAATGGACCACATAAAGAACAGGGAAGTAAATTAAATTTTTAATACAGTTGCTCAAAACGTGGCATTTTTCGCACTACAAATCGTGCCGAAAGTTGGAATTTTCGCACTAGTGCTTTTTACTTTTCCATTTTTTTTAAATTTACTGTTGTTTCAAATCTTAAGCAGAGAACTAAAGAAGTTGTATATTTATTTAATATTTATGTGCTTTGTGACGTACATAAGTCATTCGTCATTAAAACTTATATTTATTTACAAATACTATATAATGAACGTATCGAGTGGAGGTCCACAGTCTCTGCCTACCCCTGAATGGGTGACAGGCGAGATTTTTATGTATATATTTATTTGTTCTATGTATTACAGATAAATTGTATCTCACTACCGTGCACGGGTTCCTAAAGAAGTTTAAACAAAAGTACCAGGACTTCATAATAAGAAAAGTGGTTACAGACCGATATTACAGAAAATAAACAAAAACAGCACGTTAGAACTAGATTTCCATAGACTTTTAACTAATGGTTGCAGTGGTTGTATTTCATTATTTTAATTTACTAGCAGAAAATGAGTTTTGTTTAAATACTGTTTTATTTTACTTTCAATGTAGTTTTTTCGCAAATGTATTAAAAACGTCGTTTGATACACGTGCGGATTTGTCATTTTCACTTGTCTCGCGTCTTGACCCTCGCCTCTGGCTCGGGCCAAGAAGCCTCGAGACTCGTGAATAATGACTAACTTTCCGCACTTATATCAAAAATAACTATTATCCTTTCATGTCGTTAACTTAAAAAATTAAAAAACCGAAAATCTGTTTCTCAGATTTTTCTCAAAGTGCTTTTTTTAACCGACTTAAAAAAAGGAGGAAGTTCTCAATTCGACTGTATTTTTCGTATGTATGATACATGATAACTCATTTGTGAACCGATTTAGATTATTCTTTTTTTGTTGGAAAAAAGGAAATATTCCACCTCATAAAGTGGCTAACTAAGGGATGAACCCTGTCTCGCGCACTTTTCGCTAACCTATTTCAATAAAACGTGGCAAATAGATGTAATTCCACGAAGTTTTGAAGTCGGTTTTTTTATTACAAAAAAGTTACTTTTATTGATATTACATTGTTTTGATTTATCACGGTAGATCAGTGGTCCGAGACGAATATCTTTTTCTAGCTTATTGCATGAACATAAAGCCTTTCCTAGCCGGCTCAAGCCGAAATAAGTGCGGTGACTGAAATTGAAACGAAGAAGAATACACAAGATAAATTTCCAAAAAAGAAACCTCATGTAAATAGCTTAAGTAACAGTTAATACGCAAAAAAAATGTACCCATCAAATTTTGCATGTTCCAAGTCAATAAAATATGAGATTAGTGAGTTTAAAAAAAGAATCGTTTTCTTCATCGTTTGCGAGTGCGCAGTGAAAGCGTGACGTTGTTGCGAACTGTTACCTGTATCTATGTCTATCTATATCTGTGTACCTATGTCGTGATACACTTGCTCGGCAACACAGTTAGCGTGATGTCGAATAGATGTACTGTTAGGTACTCTGCCCTCTTTGTTACAACTAACGCATTACCATTTCGGTGACTTCTGAGATATTGGCACCTGTCGATTCCGCTGATTTTGTTTAACAATAATGGTCATACCTTGGTCACGGTTGACTCGACTGGCGGGACCTGTAAATAGTTTCAATTCCTATGTGTAACAATCGCGAAGATCTAAGAACTCGATATTATTTTTTTAAGTTTTATTGAATGTCACGATGTTCGACCACCATTATATTCAATTATTTTTGTGAAATTACTCCACTAGTTGAAAGAAGAAAAAGATTTCTTACAGCGCTATGGTGAAAAGTTGCTAATAACAAATAACAAAGATCTGCAACAAGCATATAGAAAAATTCGTTCTGTGGCTAGGGTCGAAAAAGCAAGCATAACACTGAAAATGGAGACGCGAGTTGCTGCGATGCGACTTCTGTAGGCAAGGCATCTCACTGCCACGGTTCGGGTAACCATTCCTACTACGATCATTAACCGTATTGAACATATTTTTTAAATTAAGTAGCGACATGAGTCGTAAAAAGAATATTGCATTGCTGTTATCATCGAGTATATAACCAGAAATAGAGACGAAAAAAGGGCTATATATTCCTGGTAACACATTAGCGATACAGCTCTTATAAATATCGAATCTCGTTTGCACTGAAATATAAACAGGCCAACTACTGACCTGTGCGTACGTCTCCGTGTATTTCAAAAAATATTCTGTATTTATTGTAATAAAGATAATATCTCTAACAATGCCGTGCTGTTCTATTCGGTGGTGTGGGAAAACATCTAATTACAAAACAAACGGAATCACATTTCATCGGTAATTAAATATTAAATATGTAATTTTCCAATTTTTATCCATTACAGCAAAGCTCAAGTTAACTGGTCGGTTTGAAGTGAAACAGTTGACGACACCCGTCAATTGTTTCGAACTCGGGCTAGCCAATCGGAGCGCAGTTGTCACAGTAATGATATGGCAGAATAGCTTTCAAACCAATTAAATGACATTTCGTCTCTATTTCTGGTTATATACTCGATGGCTGTTATTGATAAGAAAGTATATGAAAAAAACACAAAGAAGATTAACATCGCAGAAATGCGCGTACATTATATACGTCTTGCGAACTCCTAGTAATTCAAGCCTTAGTTGGCATAGCGTCTGCCACGGTTTACTGGAAGACTTTAGTTTGAATCCAGCCGGATCGAAGAATGTTTTCTAACTGTGTGTATGTACATACATATAACGCACACACTCAACATAGCCCCGCACTAGGGAAACCCTGTGTCGCGAGTGCCATGGACACACACATAGACAACCACAAATTACACCCAAACTCACGAGAGAAATAATTGTAGGCCATACAACTATTTCTCCCGGCCCGGGAATCGAACCTGGGACCTCTGCGTGGCAGTCCGGCATGGTAACCGTTCGGCCACGGAGGCAGTTAAACTGTTCGACTTTGTATTAAAAATTGCAACTTTTTCCTTAAAAAAAAAAAACCGACCACAAAAGTTTGCATATGGGCTTTTTTCGATTTCCATGGGATCCCCTCATCAGATTCTGACTTCTTGGTGACAGTGGGACTGTTACGGACTCCTTGTACATTTTATATATTTTTTTAGGTTGCCACGATGACGGTGATTTGTTAATAAAAACGCATAGAATGATAGTTTCATATCAAACGAACTGTCACAAGTGAGGCAAAAATCAAATTCATGTAGCCTAGTTTTAGTAGTAGGTTAATTTTCGGTTTTAGTGAATATTTATATAAAAATACAAGTTGAAACGCGTTACTTCCTTGCTGAATGTGATGTTAGTATCTATTTTATGTTCTTATGTTCTCACTTACCGCACATTTCGTCATTTTTAGCTAAAATTCTGGAGCTGTTCGCGGTGCAAGTTGACCTTGAGCACTGAAGGCCCGCCCGCTCGTGTAGGCCCATTGGGCGCGCTTCAATTTGTCTCACTTAACGTGTGCGGACTAGGTTTCTATGCGTTATTATTCTAAGATTACACATATTTTTCACTTGACAGTGAAAAGTCGACTTTTATTTGCGGATATAATTAGTAATTTGTGATAGCCTAAACGAACCCAGAACAGCACCAGGGACCACCTCGAGAGTATACCCTTTCAAACAAAAGAAGAATTTTCAAAATCGGTCAGTAATTGATGGAGAAATTAGTGAATACACGGACATGCCTGTAAAATTTGAGGATTTCCTTCGATTTTCATGGGATCCCCTCATCAGATTCTGATTTGGTGACAATGGGACCACTACGAAAGTGCACCCTTTCGAACAAAAAAAAAATATTTTCAAAATCGGTCCACAATTGACGAAGATATCTGAAAACATACATACAGCAGAACGTATAACCTCCTCCTTTTTTTGAAGTCGGTTAATAAAACTGAACTTAAATATGATATTCGAAAACCGATTCGAGCGGGTTGTAGATCTTGTTTTGCTGATCCCAGATATCTTAATAACTCCATTTCGCTAAAAATGTCATTACGCCGGTTATGGTAAGAGAGTTCTGAATTTGGTAAGCTCCGCCCAAAGGTAAAGTGGGCTGTATGATTTTTAAGGATTATTTTCTTGTATTCGTTTCGGGAACATAAGATTTCATTTTGGATGAAACTCCCTGTAGACCTTCTCGTCACAATAATCGACTCCAACGTTTTGTTTAGGTAAATAGTCACATTAGTTCGGAAGGAAAAATGGTAAGATCGTGTTTCGAGTCCTGAGGGGCTTCCGAGTAGGAAAGGGATACGATGTCCGTTAAGTCTTTGTAAGTTTTTCGGTTTTCTATAAGTTGCTGATTATTAATGTAAAGTAGGTTGTTGCTGTGTGGTTTCCTATCACAAACATAATCACCCAATATATTCCCGCAATTATGTACCTTCCTTCACGTCCGACCGGCTTGTCTGGCAATCTTTCGGGGAGGCCTATGGCCAGCAGTGAACATCTTCCGGCTGATATGATGATGAAATTAGATGATGCAAATGTTAGAAAAGGAGAAATAGATTATTAGCGGTATCGTAACGTGATCATATGTCAAAAGTGTTAAATATTTTTACATAAAAATCATTATTATAATTATTAATACAAAGATCGAACACTCAGAAAAAATT
>NW_020653608.1:1489638-1518541 GCF_003589595.1 Hyposmocoma kahamanoa | reverse complement strand
ACTCAGTTGAGTAAGGTATGTATACAATCTTAGAATAATAACGCATAGAATGATAGTTTCATATCAAAGGAACTGTCACAAGTGAGGCAAAAATCAAATTCATTTAGGCTAGTTTTAGTAGTAGGTTAATTTTCGGTTTTAGTGAATATTTATATAAAAATACAAGTTGAAACGCGTTACTTCCTTGTGGAATGTGATGTTAGTATCTATTTTATGTTTGCCTGACGTATTTTTACACTCATTTACCGCACATTTCGTCATTTTTAGCTAAAATTCTTGAGCTGTTCGCGGTGCAAGTTGACCTTGAGCACTGATGGCCCGCCCGCTCGTGTAGGCCCATTGGGAGCGCTTCAATTTGCCTCACTTAGCGTGTGCGGGCTAGGTTTCTATGCGTTATTATTCTAAGTATACAATTTATAATTCCATCAATAATACTAGATCTAAAATACATATTACTTTCGCAGTACGCGTTTTATACTATGGCAACACTTTAATATAATTTGATTATGCAACGTCATGTTATTACGTATTCAATTATTGGAATATAGCTGTTTTATCTGTGTTTATATACATGTATACATCAATGAAGAACATAATTTTCTTTGTATTTATGTAATGCTTGGGTGTGCAATCGCCAAGTTGTGTTGCGCAGCGTCTGAGTAAAAGTGGATTTTGTCTATAAATTTAATTAACAGTAATTAAGATTCTAAATTTTAATCAAAATTTCTTAATATCCGAAGTGTATAACGAGAAAAAACGCCTATTTTTATTTTTAAGATAATGAAGCGTGTTTTTTTAATAACAAAAATAGACTTTAGACTTTTTTATTGCTTCATCAATCAAAAGATAAAATTTATTCGTGTTATTTAAGACTTGCGAATAGAGTACGTGAAGTTCTTTCGAAACATGACGCCGCGTCATTTGTATTATCGCATTCGTTTCAACCTCAAAACACCAGCTAAGACTCAATCAAATAATACCTAAAGGAAATGGATTTCATCCTACTAAGAATTATTCGAATGTAACACCTTATACTTTAACTGAGTAACCACCCTACTCTGGATCTGTCATAGTCCTACCAATTAGCGCGGTATGTAGGACATCAGTCGGTGTACAATGACCTCGTCAGGGCGTGCTCGCAGTAACCTTGCGCGCGGCATGGTATGGCGGCGGCGGCGGCGACGGCGCGCTCGAAATTCAATTTTTCCAATCTCGCCTAAATTGATTACACAACTTGGCGCTTTTACAATTATTGATAAAATTATAATTTATACGAATAAGAATAAGTTTTTTGACAAACATTGATTGATAAATATCGTATTTTATGAATAAATTTCCTTTCTAAATACTTTTTAAGAATTTATTTTATGACTCATACTGACGGAACTAAGAATAACATTATACATGTCAGTGTACATTTTTACACTTATTTCTATATTTGTAATTTACACATACCTACGAGTTTATATTTAATAAGTGAGATCGTTTTTTTTTTCACCGTAATATTTTAACTTTCATTTTTCTCTTACTGACTTTTTATCGTTGGCCGATATGATTCCCCCATCATAGCTCATTGTATGCAAAGATGCATCTCGCACACAAAAATAGTGAGTAAGTAAATATAGGGTGCCTAATTACGTGTTATATCTGATAATAACAATGATTATTGTAATGTATGTAATGTTAGTTCTGTTCTGCTTAATAATTATTGTTATTTTATTTGTTAATCTAGTTAATTTTAATTTGGAAAATATTATAACAATCCCAGTAACTAGACTAAAAAAACCGACCTCAAAATTTCGTGGAATCGCATCTATTTCCCATGTTTTATTGGAATCGGTTATCAGAAAATTCGCGAAAACGGAATCATCCTAGTTCGCCACCCTTAGAGGTGGAATATTTTCAAATTTAATTAGGACCAATACTGAGGTACCCTCTTTCCAACAAAATCGTGCAAAAAATAAAAGGATGCAGTCGAATGTTTTGAAGAATAGTAAATTCCATTTTGAAGATTTAAATTTCTAATGTATTTATATCCCCATAATCAATGGTTACTAATATAATATAAGGGTAGGTTAGAAGCAATCTATTAACGAACTACGAACCTTTCTGAGGTGTCAGACAAGAAAAATTTTTTAATTTTTTTTTATTATTGTACCGTTGTGAAGTAAACTATGTTTATAATTTTTACTTTATAACGTTTGAATTAATGAACAAAATGGTTGTAAATGTTGTTCACCAAAGGTAAGAATCTAAAAACGATAAGAGAACCGGAGTAGAGCGTTGTGAAAGTGTAGTCAGCGGTCACGTCACGCCAGGCAGGATTCATGTCGCCAAGAGCCAACGCACAAACTTGGCCCGGGTTATTAGCACCGCGTACTTGTTTACCTAGTATAGATATAAAGTCAAACAGCTTTTTTACTCGAGTTCAAGGATTTTAGAATTATGGTGCATTTATTTCGAAGAGTGTGGTTACATGGGTTTCTTTTTTCAATAATTGTATTATTAATTTAATTTTAGTTCATAAGTATCATCATTTCTTATACTCTTACCAGTGCATGTAACATTTTAAATGTATACGTGTCTCAAATTAATAAATAACTAAATAAATAAATTGTTCCGTTCTTCGACTTTGCTCAGTGACTGCTTTTGTATATACAATGAAGTTATATATAACAGTAACAGATCACACCGTTCTAAGATCCATTCAGGAACTGGGAAGTTCAATATTTCGTTTATTTTGATGAACACTATGTAACGGTCGACTATTATGGTAGGTAATTTGTTGCATAATATTTAACTTTAAATAATTTCAAGATAACACCAGAAACTAGCTCAAGTGGCATTCTTTGTTTCATAGTTGACACAGTTTAAGGTTTCTGTCTCACTACATCTTTAGTAATACATGGTATTGGAATTCCATTACGAATGGTAGCGTATGTGACGGCCTAAATCAAAGGCGAACAGCAAATTCCGTCGTTCCATGTTTCCATCGCTCACGCACTCGAGCGAGACACTTAGCAACAGTAGCGGTGGGCGGTACAGTGCAGTCGCCGTCTGTCGCGACACAGATATCTGCCACATCACCGGCGTTCACACGGGGCTCGCCGCTCCACAATAACGTCACATCGTCACACCGATTTCAGGGCAAGACGGTGCGCCTGCGACGCAATGCATAGCGTGTGGGAAAGAGAGAGTGCAGCACACAGGTGTGCGTTGAGCCAGCCGGCCCATCAGCTGTTCGGCGGCCGCTCGTGCCCGTTGTTCGGTGGATGCCGCGTGCATTTAGCCAGCCACTGAACCCAGTGCTCGTCGATAGTCGTCCGCGGACAGACGCAATCCCGCCGCCACTTTGCCCGCCTATTCTCGCTCACTTCCCGCTACCCGCGTGCCCGACTGTACTCCACTGTATGCGGATGTATCAGTGTGTGCATGTTTGTGTTACGTGTTGTCACTGACGCGGCGATCGCGAGTTCTTTGTCTAATTAGCAGGTAGGCAAATGCTTCACTAAACTTTTTTTTTACTGCCGCTCGGTGGAACACAATTGTTCTTTCTTATGTGTCGGCTTAATATTCTTTCGTAATTCAATTTTATGTAACGTTCTCGCACACTTGTTAAGTTAATTTTATGCATGGTTTTTAGCTTGTTTTAGAAACGTAAGCAATGAAGTGGCGCGGACTTAAACTATAAATTAGAAACAAAGGTTGTGCCCGAGCGCGGGGCGATAAAAAGGACCGAAACAGGTTTTCTGTTCAAAGGCATCTGGCAAGAACTAATTGATAAGGCATCAACTCACGGTTGTTATTATGCTAAGGCGCATCGAGTTATACGTATACGTTAATTTCGAGGCTCCCTCTCTGCTTGTTCCCTACCTAATTGCCGAAACTTTGTTAATGGTGCCATCCTATAAACACACGGTGCCTATATGGCTATAGCGTACCACGATAACATTATTATCATCGGATATTATCAATTCACCTTCACGGATCGGCACTAATGGATGATTTATATGTATGACCTTGTATTCTTCTCCTTCATTAATTATACGATTTACAAGGTTTCCGTTTAAATTAGAACTCGATAATCCGAGTATAACTGAAACGACTAAATTGTGGAAAATAGGTTGTTTAATAATCTCCCGGAGTGATTGATAAAGAGGGTATGGGATGGCCGGGGGAAAAGGGAAGGGGAGAGAGGCCTGACTTGACGCTCGTGACGTAATCAATTGGTATGCGATCGTCGGACAAAGAAATTAGTGTAGAATTACATAGTAATGTGGTAGTAATGTATTAAATAGTTTCGCACATTGGCGGCAAAAACTTGCAAAAACTTTAACATAGTAATAATATAACTACGAACACATTTACTTGTAGTAGTCTTATGTAAGCAAATCTAAATGAGGAAAAAATTATTATTTAAGTATAATTATCACGAAAATTTAATTTCAGAGATATTGGCAACACTTACTGAAGATAATTGATATTTTTAGTTGTTAACACTTCGTTTGACTCGGTGGCTTAGTAGTTAACACGGAGGGCGCTACATTAGGAGGCCTCTGACGCGATTTCCGATTGCACCAATTTGGGAATATAATAGTTAGGGTGTACGTGCACCCGGGTGTGCTCACCAAAGGCCGTTTTGAGATTCAGTTGAATTCTGTGTCAACGAACTGATCAGGAGTCAGGATCTGACTGATAAGGCTACAGGTAATAATTAGTACCATACCCGTATAACCAAAAGGTTGCGTAATAATGAAAACTTTACTAAAATTTTACAAAGATATGGAACTTTTTTTATAATACCAGGTGACGGGACGAACAAGTCGTGTGCCTGGTGGAAAGCGACACGCCTATTGATAACAGTTGCAGTGCCACTTAGAGATTTAAACAGCAAAGATTTTAGGGGCACTGCCGTAAGGTCACAAGTCTCATGTGCCTGTTATTTCACCAGCACCCTTACCTTTCAAAACCGGAACGCAGTAATGCTCACATTACTGCTGGGCAGCAGGAATAAGGTAACAGTACTTCACTGGGTGAACTTTTTCGGACTCTACTGCTATTAAACTTGGAATTGCACCAATTTGGGAAGTTTTTCCAAATTATGGTTTGGTTGTTTGGAGTAGTGTACTCCGAGGTTATTTCTTCATTCTGGTACTCACATTATTATAATTTTGAAATATAGTTACATTTTACAATTATTATTATTAAAATTAACCAATACATCATGCATCACCGCGCTCAAATTACTGACTGTTTAAAAAAACATGTTACACCAGTTGAACTGCATGCGAGTAAATGAATGCTATACCTTCAATATGTTTGCATGCATAATATTTGGCCGGACACTGTGAAACTTAACTTTTTTTTTATAAATTATAAGTACCCATTTGATTTCCATCTCACCTGACGAAAAGTGACGTTGGAGCATATACACCTAAATAACGTCTATTCACTCTCGCCTTGAAAAGGCGCAAGTTATAAGATTCAGGGAACAAGTCTGCAGGCAGGGAATTCCACTTCATGCCCGTTCGCCATATAAATGTGGAAGCAGCAAGCTTCGTCCGAATCGTTGGAATATCCACAACACAGGGGTGGAACCCAAGCCTACGCCTAGTTCCCTAGTTACGGCGGTGTTCTGCAGCTTCGCCTCCACTAATTCCGAGTCACCTTGTGGTAAAGAGGAGGTTCTCAACTCGACTGTATTTTTTGTTTGTATGTTACGCGGTAACCAAAAATTTTGATTATTCTTTTTTTGTTGGAAAGAGGGTACCTCCCTTTCAAAAAAATATTCTACCTTTAAGGGTGGTAAACTTGGGGATGAATCCGGTTTTGCGCACTTTCCGGTAATCGATTTCAATAAAACTTTGGCAAATAGATGTCATTCCACGCACTTTTGAGGTCGGTTTGTTTTGTACTTTTTGTACGGATAACGGCACATCAGACTACATATTTTTGTTTGAAAATCGCTTCCAGTGCAACGGATCAAGATACGTCAATGTGTAGGTTGTTGCGCTGGCGTGTGTACATGTCATTTTTTATATTTAATTTTATATTTAGTTTTCGCGATTATTACACATAGGAAATGAAACTATTTTTCCGGTCAGTCAACCGTGAGCATGGGACCTGTAAAGGGTCCGAAACGTCGGTTTGTTTGAAATAACAAAATATACGCCATTTAAATCCGGAAAAATAGTTTCATTTCCTATTTAATTTTATATTTAATTAAATTATATTAACAGTTTGCACAAATAAATTAATCATGAATTAATAAAAACTATTTCTATTAACAAAATTAACATGGTCGATTCACCAATAGATGAAACTCACTGTTACAAAAATTCTGCAATAGAAGTTATATTTCACATAATATCGTCTTGTATGGTGGTTTCGCCTAATTCTAAGAGATGTCCCGTGCCCAGTGGGACGTGTATGGACTGATAAAAGCAATACAATAGATAAACAAAGACCTTTCAGGCACTCATGTAACTAACACCAACGGCAATGAATTTTGTTTATTATCTATCTATTTAGTAGAGTGAAATTGTATATTTAGCATTATTTGATTTTTAATTCGGGACTTAATCATGTATTAAAAACAATTTTAATTACGTCGGCGCTTCGGACGTATTGCAACGTCGTAAGTCTCGAAGGGACTGAAGAGGCGGGTGTCAGCATCTTCTACCCGTGCGAGTTTTTCTAACTACCCGCACTTGATCTTCATTATTTATTTGTGCACTAGCGTTGTCACTATACCGACGCACAACACTCACGACATCCGGCGACTTGTCGTAAGTGTTGTGTATCGGTACCGAATTAAAAATCAAATAATTTGTGAAAATAGTCAAAGTTTAAATCAATATAATGTAAATTTAGCACCTATTATTTACCGTTCATGGTTCAATTATTATATTATTATAAGAATATTTCATTCATAGGAATGAAAAATTAATAAATGATTAAACGTAAATGATATGATTGCATGGTTGCTAACTTGACTATAATGCCCCAAATAAAACCCATGGGCCTTTTTCTGTCTATTACAGCCATGGTCGGTAAGGAGTTTCTTTTTTAATTTGTAGCACGACATAGTTCCTTACATAGGTCAGGTTCAAGTTCAAAATTAAACCACTCGCTTTTTCTCAATTTTTTTTCAATCCTTCATGACTGTATGCGTGTTTGCTTTTTACAACATTTTAGTACAAGTTGTATTATCTATGGAAGATTTTAAAAAAGCCCGCCAATTGCCAAATCCATAATTGTTTGTTGTAAACCATATTTATATATTATTTATATCCTCGCAAATGGGATGAAAACTCATCAATCGCAAAACTCGAATTTTAAAGCCCTCAGCCTTTGGCTTCGGGCTTCTAATAGGCCCTCACGAATCCATCACGAATTGCACATAGCATTTTCGACTCTAATACATGGAATTTATGAATTAATAATATTTTATGCGATCGTAGCATTATGAGGGTTCTTAAAGTCGACTATCGTTGCCGAGCGGCTTAAGTAATAGGTTCGAGATTTTAAAAACCTAATTATATAATGATTGCATACAATACTTTTTCTACACGAGTAAATTAAAATAATGAAACACAATCAATGTTTGAAGATTATTGTTAACATTCTACGACAACATACTCGAACGAAAGCTAAACAAACGTTGCAAAACAAAAATCAAAGAGATATAATAGAAGTGTCCGTGATTGGCCAAGTATCGCTTATATTGTATCCAATCACGAGGGACTAGAGCGTTTGAGTAGCGTCATATTTGGTATTTTAATTAGCAAAAAACTACGTTCCTGTTTTGAAATTTTTGTTCAGTACCATAGACGATAGAATTTTGGTTTAGTACTTAAAAGAGCGCCTTTATGCTACGGTCTTTGAAATTATAATTAACAGATTAGAGTACTTGCACTTTGGATATTGGATATCAAGGTCCCGTGTTCGATTCCCGGTAAGGCCACTTTGGAAATAGAACTTTTCTAAATTAGTTCTGGTGTTCTAGGTATCCCAGAATGAATTCCATTGCACTGGCACAAATAGTACCTACAGGAAATTTCTTAGATTGGTGTGGTTGTTTGGTACGTTATTATCATATTATCATAGAGTACGTTCATCTATTTGTGTTAATGACGTGTTAGATGGAAGGATGTAATTGTTATTGTAAGCGAAATGTAATGTAACTCAATTGACACTTGGTTCATTTTTCAACGGTGATTATTGTTCGTTAATACATTAAATACATGGCCTGCGTATGTAGAGTAATTCTTTGGTCTTAAACCATTTCCACATAGGAGACCCGTGCCCAGCAGTGGGACGTACAATGGGTTGACGATGACGATGAAAAGAAATAACACGACCATTGGCATTAATAATTGTAATAATAATAATAACATAATAACGCTCACACTCAACATAGCCCCGCACTAGGGAAACCCTGTGTCGCGGGTGCCATGGACACACACATAGACAACCACAAATTACACCCAAACTCACGAGAGAAATAAATGTAGGCCATACAAATATTTCTCCCGGCCCGGGAATCGAACCTGGGACCTCTGCGTGGCAGTCTGGCATGGTAGCCGTTCGGCCACAGAGGCAGTTAAAATTTTTTTAAAAGTAAAAAAGTAATTGTTTCATTGGACAAAAAACCGACCTCATAAGTTTACTTACCGGCTTTTTCCGATTTCCATGGGAACCCCTCACCAGATTCTGACTTCTTAGTGACAATGGGACTGTTACGGACTTCTTTGTACATTTTATACTTTTTTTCTGGTTGTCATGGTGACGGTGAATATTGATTACATGTATTGTGTCACGTGAAAAGTCGATTTTTATTTGCGGAAAATATTTTTTTCATTTGTGATAGCCAAACCGACACAACAACATCGTTGGCATCAAGGACCACCTCAAGAGTGTACCCATTGTAACAAAAAATAATTTTCAAAATCGGTCCACAATTGACGAAGATATCTGAAAACATACATACAGCCGAACGTATATCCTCCGCCTCCTTTTTTTGAAGTCGGTTACAAAGTGAATGGTAGTTCCACGAGGATTCAATAATTGTACCTTTTTTCATTAAAAAAAGAAAGTGCGCGAAACCGGATTCATCCCCTAGTTTGCCACCCTTAAGAGGTTCGAAAATTTTCTTCAAATTTAAATGTAACCAATGCGGGGAGGTACCCTCATTCCAACAAGAAAAGAATCACCTAAATCGGATCACAAATAAAGGGCCAGAGTAATTGCATAACATACACACAAAAAAATACAATTGAGAACCTCCTCCTTTTTTGAAGTTGGTTAAAAAGTAGTGCCCGTGTCTGCAGTGTTATGTATAAGAGCTTTCTCTTCGTTCATATTCGTGTCACATAAATACATAGACACATTGTAAGGCGTTCTCACAATATAATAAAGGTTCAGGGTTTCCGTTATCGGTTATAAACTGATAGTGTGACAATGCCCTTCGATACAGTGACACTACGCGTATATTTCTGTAAGAGAATCTGGCTACTGAGGACCGGGCGAAATGGCGCACTTTGGGAGAGGCCTATGTCCAGCAGTGGACTGCGATACACAGATTATGTATCATTCACAAACATATGTAACTTAGAAATTATAGTTATTATAGGTACATGCCGTGCCTGAGTTTCGAACCATCGACCTATCATTTGAAAAGCAGCTGTTAATGAATTATAAATTAAAAAAAAACAGATCTCAAAAGGTCGTGGTATTACATCTATTTGCCACGTTTTATTGGAATCGGTTACCGGAAAGTGCGCGAAACCATTCCCCAAGGTTGCCTCCCTTAGAGATGGTATATTTTCTTCAAATTTAAATAGGACCAATACTGAGGTACCCTTTTTCCAAGAAAAAGTAATCATCAAAATCGTTTCATAATTGCCGCCGGAGTAAACGCGCAATATACACAAAAAAAATACAATCGCATTAAGACCTCCTTCTTTTTCAAAGTCTGTTAAAAACTTATAGATTTTAAAACAACAAATGACGATCCTTTGAAGTAATTGAGAGTGAAAAGCACGAGGATCTTTATTGGTAATACCAAATTATCTGTCAAAGAGGAACGGAGAAGGGCTCGTCATCGACCTATTGGCTGAATACTATTGATCCGTTATTTTGACATCATCACACCGGCTTAGGCAAAATAACACGAAATACTATCTCGTTGTTGAAACACGGTGCCGATTCTGGCAAACTGCGACATTTACTTGGTTTCTAAATTATGTCACATTGTGGATACTAAACGCATAGAAAATATTTCTAAAATCCTATTACGCAAAAGTTTGGTGAATAACGAGTCTCATATGAGAAAAAAAAGATAATCTCCCGAATTACCTGGTCTTAAACTAGAGAACTCCATGTACTTATGAGTAACAGAGTAATGAAATAGACCACTTAGACTAAATTAGTCCAACCGGGAATCAAACCAGGTTCTACTACAGCTAGAGCTCATAGCGTTAAATGCTTTGCTATCAAGGTCATCAAAATAGATGGATACGTACAGCACAATTAAATTATTAAATTGAAATGTATTCCATATTTACTCGCTTTACAGTTTATAATAATAATAATAATAATAATAACGCACACACTCAACATAGCCCCGCACTAGGGAAACCCTGTGTCGCGGGTGCCATGGACACACATATAGACAACCACAAATTACACCCAAACTCACGAGAGAAATAAATGTAGGCCATACAAATATTTCTCCCGGCCCGGGAATCGAACCTGGGACCTCTGCGTGGCAGTCCGGCATGGTAACCGTTCGGCCACGGAGAGAGTTTGATAATGTAATAAAAAGTTTACCTTAAGTATTTTGATAAACGAGGTATATTTGGATAAGGTCACGCAGTGACATTCAGTATTTTAATTACCGTATGAAATATAATTAAAACAAAGCGGTGGGAGCGCAGTGGGAGAACACTTGTTTCTCAATTGAGAGGTTGACAGTTCGAATCCCTGTGGAGGCCTGGACTTATGACTTTCATTTCTGAGTTACGTACATTTGTGTAGCAATACCTCACTATACTGGCGAAAGAAAACGTAATGAAAGTAGTATACGTAGAAGATTCACAACCCTTGAAAACGTGTGGCTTAAAACCTCTCCTTAGAAGAGACGATGCTCTGCAGTGGGATTGATGAAGACGATGATGATGATAAATCGTCGACTACCGTAAATCTCGAATAGCTTGGAAGCTTGGATTGTAATGAATAATAATGGGGTCCGATTCTAGTGAAATTAAAAAAATATTACAGCGAAGATATGTCGAATAATTCACCAAATCTCATTACAGACTTACGTCGACTCTGAGTACTCTACAAGCAACGAGTGGTCGGAGGCAGTAGAGATGATGCCACAAGCGAAGTCATATTGTACATAATTATTGTTATATTATTGTAGATAATAATCTAAAGTTACAGAAATTACCACCTTAAACGGTAGTGACCGCCTACCATGGTTAGAAACCTACCTTAGGTATGGAAAATTTTATTTAGGATAATTCAACGCGTATTCAAAGCTCAAAAGAGACAATTGATAACTTCATTTTGAAATATAGATATTTTTAGACATTATAATATTAATAATATGTAATTTATTATCTCAACACAAAAGTGATGACATCTGGACCTTATGTCTTAGGCAATTAACCCTGTATTACTGCTCACCGTGCTCTCTTCTCAGATTAAATATTTGTAATAGTGATAGAGATATTTGTGATGTTTTCTGTAGAGATTCAAAAGGTGACATTTCGAAATCGCAAAAATATCGCTTCGAACAAGAATTGGTCCCCAGTAGTTATGAAAACAGTCTCCTTGAATATGTAAATCTTGGATGTAAATGTATGAGTCGAGTACAGTCTGAGATCAAACACTGCAATGACCTTTATTTGATGGAATCTGTTCCGGCATTTTCCTCTACAAAAAGGGTAAACAAATTGGCGTGAATATGATTTTTATGATTCTTATATGTAGCTAATGGAATATGCAATGTATATATATATGTAATAACGCAGTAATGCGCCAAACAACCACAGAAATTACCTGGTTTCAATGTAGGTATTTCCTGTGTAATGAGTAGCAGTGTAAGAAAATTAAGACAGGGGCGCAACTCACGACACCCCGAACTAATGTAAGTAAAAGTTCGTTTTATAAATAGGACCGATATCTCCTCGGGTGCCTAATTGAGTCTTCGCTCACGAAAAACTGGTTATCCTGGAACGGAAAATATAATTACGGTAATGAATTAATTCTTTTTTCTACGCTACATTCACTAATATAGACACCCTACGCACGGATTCATACACCCGTGGGCAAAAACGACAATAAAAATATAATTAAAAATTTAGACCATTCAAGAACAACAATACACATTTACGCCACGTGACACACACATACATCTCTATTTGTTTGAATTTTTATATTAAGAATGTTTATTGTAAAGTAGGAACTTAAATGTTAATAACTGTCTAATAAAATTTTAATTCTGCTTAACCTTTTGAACCTTTATTGACCAAGTAAACTATAGTCTGTGTGTCACAAATGTATAGATACTGGATATATAAGTATCTGCGATACAGGCTTATGTTTAGTGCAGGTACTGAATCACTTTTTTTTATTCATAGCTCCGCACTAGGATTCCCGGCCCGGGAATCCAACCCGGGACCTGGTAACCGTTCGGCCACGGAGGCAGTACTAGTGAGGTGGCGGATGTTATGAAATAAAATACTAGAATATTGTTCTTATTAAATATTTTAGTAGCAGTAGAGCTCCTTGTGAAAGAGTTCGTCCAGGGAAATACTGCCACCTTACCTATTTGTGTCGCCAAGCAGTAATGTCAGCATTACTGTGTTCCGGTTTTGAAGGGTACGGGTGCTGGTGAAATTACAGACACATGGGACTTGTCAACTTACGTCACAGGTGACGGGTGTTCCCGTGTTCCCGTTGATGTTATAAAGAAATTATAATTTTTTTATAAAAAATAAGTGCGCATTCGACCTATATGTCACCTGATGGAAAGTGACGATGAGGTCGAGGATGTAGCATGCACACTTAAATAATGCCTATTCACTCTTGAAAAGGTCCATCCCATGTTATAGAGTTCGGTGAACAAGTCTGCAGGCAGGGAATTCCACTCCCTAGTCGCTCTCCACATAAATGTGGAAGCGAAACGTTTCGTGCGAATTCTGGGAATATCCACAACATAGAGGTGGAACCCCAGTCTACGTCCAGTCCCCCAATGATGGAAAGGGGAAGACGGAATCAAATTATGCAATTTCATCGCACACTCTCCGTGATAGATACTGTGGAGCAATTCAGTAGTCGTGTGATGTGCGTTTAAGGTTCGGAAGAAGTGTGTTCTAGCGAACTGTGGGGCGTGGTTCGACAACAGCTGTAAACCGTTGTTCAAAAAACTAAACATACTGCCTTTGCCATGCATGTACATTAGGGATATCTGTGTACTTATCCTCAATATTTCAAAACACGTGGTGAAATTTATCAAAGGCAACTAGGGTGAAAATTATGAATCTCTTGTACCAACCTCGTTGCCATAAAATATTTTATAAGAAAAACTGCTTCAACATGTGTATAATTATTTTCAACAATTTGCCAAATTAAATTAAATTGTTGCAAGGACAAACTTTTAAATTACTATTGACAAAATGGCGTTTGACACATTGCTTCCATAATAATAAAGAATACTTAGAATTTCCAAATACAAATTTACATTAATGTGAAGTGCAATTAACAATAGAAACCAAACATGAAATTAACATTTGTACATCTGCTTGCAGGTTGAATACAATCTACCTAATTTTATTTAAGACCTTTATCATTACTGTATTTTATTCTATTCTATTCTAAAATACCGATATCGATAAATGTTTTACTACCATGATATTAATTTATTTTTGTTTTTTTCCTTGTGTTCGATATTATATCACTAGAATTTTTCGTCAAAATTACAAGTTATATAATTTAACTTGTTCTAACTACAGATTACTGAAGGCCGATTATTGGTTATTAGTTGTAAAGTTTCTATACTGCCCTCCTTATCATAAGTAACGTAATTGTGATATTTGAGATCAACAAAACGAGATCTACAACGCCTTCTAATCGTTTTTTAAATATATTATTTAGTTAGTCTTATTGTTAAGCAAAATCAGCGTATTTGACATTTTTAACCGACACCGACAAAAAAGGAGGAGTCCTAAATTCTACTTTTTTGTGTGTATTAACATACATAGGATTTTAGAAATATTTTCTATGCGTTTAGTATCCACAATGTGACATAATTTCGAAACCAAGTTAATGTCGCAGTTTGCCAGAATCGGCACCGTGTTTCAACAACGATTAGTATTTCGTGTTATTTTGTCTAAGTGTGGTGATGTCAAAATAACGGATCAATAGAATTCAGCCGATGAAGAGCCCTTCTCCGTTCCTCTTCGACAGATAATTGGTCATAACAAGAAAGATCCTCGTCCTTTTCGCTCTCAATTACTTTAAAGGGTCGTCCTTTGTTGTTTTAATATCTATAAATTTTTAGCCGACTTCGAAAAAGAAGGAGATTCTCAATTCGATTGTATTGTTTGTGTGTAATTTTACACGATTACTTCGGCATTTCTGAGCCGATTTTGATGTTTCTTTTTTGTTGGAAAAAGGGTACCTCAGAAAATATTCCACCTCGCGCACTTTCCAGTGATCAATTTCAATAAAACTTGCCAAATATCTAGATGTAATTCCACGATCTTATGTGGTAGTTTTTTTATAACTATTCGTTAATTATGACAAAGAGGTCGAGTGCGGTCTGCGGTCGCGGGTGAGATCCTCAACGGGGTCAATGTAGAAAAACTTTTTCATATTGCCTCGGGTCTGGGTGTTTGTGGTGCCGGTGTTGTTTCCGATTTCCATAACACAATTAGTGCTTTACTGACTTACTTCGGGATCGGAGCAACGTTTGTGATTTTGTCTATTTATTTTATTATTGTTATAGTTAATGAAACACCTTTTCGCTTTCTCGCAATAAAAATGATTCGCCCGCAGCTGCGGCATATATTCTTATGGTCTTGCAATATTGTAAACCGGCCACACGATCTCGACAAAGCTCGCATCGAACGCTTGGGAATTTCGCCCAAACTTGGCCACTCAATGTCCGCCTTTAACCCTCCGTTTGTAAACATTTTCCCGTTCTTTCCCGCGCGTTTCTCTAATTTCGGAACGAGTTTCAGGCAATCAGCTGCAAACGAAATTAGGGGCGTAGCTAAGGCATATTTTTTGTTTTTAAATACGAGATATTGGTTTCCTATTCATTCCATGTGTAACGGCGACACTCGATGGACTCGAGAGAGTAATTTTGCGTCTCTATGTTTTAGATGTTATAAAATGGGTTTTAAAACGAAATATATAATAAAAAGTTTTTTTTTATGATACCTGGTAAAGGGACGAATAAATCCAAAAAATTAACCACTACTACGATTACGTAGTAGTGGTTAATTTTTTGGATAAAATTTTGTACAGATGAAGGGTACCAGGATCCCACGGACCGAGGGTTTCGACTCCAAAGGCTGCAAATATGTAATCGATGCCGAGGCCCTGGTACTTATTACTTTTTATTATTTCCACCAGCTCAGCTTCAGAACCAGCCCTCTTGCTGGTGTGCTGGAAATGGGAAGGGGCAAGTGGCGTTCCACATCAGTGCCCGGCCCATGTTCCAAGGGATGAGAGTCATTCCGACCCGGCGTTTGCCATCTGTTCGCGACATGCCGCTTGGAGTATAGCGGGTACCTTAACCGTGGCTAAGAGACATTGATGACCCAGAACGCTTACATCTCACTTTAGTGTCTCTATGTATCTACTGACTCGAAAGGTAGGATGTTCCGGAGAGACTACCAGTGATACGCCTTCACTGGCGTCTCTGCGGACCCGTACTTGGGTATGAACTCTCAGGTACCTATCTGGAAAACATGGAAGGATATCGTATGTGCAACCGGGGCGGCTTACCCGAGATACTAGGCTCTTGAGGACCAGATGAAGTCAATGACAACAGTCTGTGACAACCCTGTAGGTACACTGGCTAATCTGGGGTCAGACCCTGAAATTAGAAGATTTCTGTCCGCGCACAGGTTGTAGTGCCCTTTTCCTATACCTTAAGGGTCGGCAGGGAGGGTCATTATAATCAAAACTAATGTAGAAAGATGTGGGGTTGTCTCACTTTAGTTCTCTGCCGTATGACTTTATTATAAATTTGGTACATCAGAGCATTATCAAGCAAAGCTCTCCACACACTAAGCGACTTCAAATTTGTGGATGATGTTGGCAACACAAACATTGTGATAATTTTTTATGTTAAATGTGGTAACCCGACCAATTCTTCGACTCCGTGTACCGTGTAATGTATGTGTGTGCTCTTTACAATATTATACTTTTTAAAGCAGTACAAAGCAGCTTGTTTAAATTCATCAGCAACTACAGTCCACGCTTCCAACATTGGTCCTTCGAGCCTGTTGTTAATATATTGCATTGCTTTATCAGCTCATAAAGCAATAGATAAACAAAGCAAATTTTTTATCAAAATTGTACGTTACTGATATTAACGTGCGATAAATGTTGTACCATAGAACGTATAGCTGTGTGAGTAGCTTATCTAGTTGCGCATTCATCCTTTGTCTCGTATTCAATGTTGTATTTTTCTAGGTCAACGTCCGCAGAAGGGTTAGGTCCACGGTTAGTCGGACTCAAGACTTGTACTACACCTGGTTGTTACTCAATTTTAAATCGCCCTTGAACAAAGGGTATTTTCGTTTTACGTCCTAAAACTTTATTACCCTCTAAATTGTTCTTAGGCATCTCGACTTAGTGACTTAACTCTAAAGCACTTTGAATATTGAAATATCCCGGGTTCCATTCCCTTGAGATATTATAAGAAAATTCAGATCTTCGAAAATTAACTTCGTAATCAACTTAAGTACGTCAACATATGACGTACCTTGAGAACGTTTAATTTATTCTTATATGTATACATCCATAGGAGATGGTTTTAAGGGGAATCACTGGAGGAGAAGCGAGGAAGAACTGTTTTGCAAGATCAAATAGTTTAGTTTAGTTTTTAGTTTACTAATAATTAATGGTGATACAAAAAAATATACGATACACCTGAGGGTATACTCTAAAGAATGTGCTAATTTGTCACACGATAGGATGTACTTCACCCGATCATATAAATTCCTGAAAACAGGATAAAGTAAAAGTCTAAAACGAGTTATTTAAGAATAATATATCTAACTTTGCACAACATTTTTATATGGAGATATTTATCTTTACGTACTACAGAGAACCTGCAAAATTTTGGTTCTCAACTCTGTAATCATTAAATTCCGCTGCCCCGTTAGTCACCATCGGGCGCTTGTCGACGACGGATCCGTGTCAATTTTTTTCCGCCTGTGTAATTTTATTCAAGTTAATTGTCAGCGTGCGGGTGAGAGGCAAGGGGCGGTCCCCCTCATCTCACCTCCTAAAATGTAGATTCGTGTGGAAATGCCTCTCAAGTCACAGTCCGCCATTCTAGCTCAATGTGCGTTGTAGACTTCACACGTTTTCCAGGGATTGTGAACCTTCTACGACATACAAGATTGATAACGATATTTGCGTTCACTTAAAAATTTAAGTTAAATAGGTTCATGTTGCTACGAACCGTGTTACTATCACTCAATGAGATATATCTTATGAATAAATTTACCTTAACGTAAAAACACGTTATTTTCAAGTAACTAAGCTAGCAATGTCTCAAAGACCTAATATATTATGTATATACTGTGAAATATCATTTTGTACACCTTATGTCAAGATAATAAGATCTCTACCCGCTTAGTTGTCTTAAGTTACTTGCTATGTACATATGTATTGGAAATGTTTACATATAGAGTGTTTTGTTTGTTACTGTAAAGTCAATCATTAATCGCAGACACAGTATTTACATTTTTCTGGCTAGGTAAAGTTGATTAAGCAACATATTAATAAAAGATGTTACCTACATGGTAAAGGTACAGTTAAATATTTAGACATAGTTGGATATACATCAAAAGTAAGTCATAGATTCACCACCACAGACGAATCAGACAAGAATGGTGCAAAAAAGATACCATTTTTTTAAAACACTTTATGAAATCGAATGCATTGTTAGCATTTGTTTTTGAATGTAGCACAATTTAGATTTTGAAATTTAATTTTAAGTTTCGTTTGCACTTGACATGATTTCTCCAGCGTTGAGACAATTTGTCTTTGAGTTTTCTGATAGTTTTGAAGTTGAGAGTCAAGTTCAAGTTAAGAAAGTGTTGTCGGTGTGTCACTATTTTACTTTTCGTGCATAATAGCACGGAGTAAATAAATTTATCTACGCCTTGTGATAACAATCTCAACGTTGGATGTAAATCTTTGCAAGTGTAAATAAACGAATCTTAAAATAACATATCAAAATGTAACACATTCATTCAAAAACAAACATATTTATGCCTTCAGTACTGAAAACTGCCTCTGTGGCCGAACGGGAGAAATATTTGTATGGCCTACAGTAGTTTCTGTTGTGAGTTTGGGTGTAACTCGATTGTCTATGTGCGTCCATGGCACCCACGATGCAGGATTTCCCTATTACCAGACATGAGCGTATAAAAAAGCGATCGTACGTATTTAAAAAAAATCAAATCTTTTTCAAAAGTTTTGTGAATTAAACTAATATTGTTTTATACGACTACAAAAGCGTGTCTACAATGAGCTTTGCCTCACTGATTTAACGTCAACATTTTTTTTAACCTTTTGATTGTTACCCGTAACACCTTATCCTGCTTATAATAGTATAAAAAAATCAAAGATTTGTACACCACTGCATTGTATACAGGGTGAAAACACACTGTATTCAGCCTCCTAAGTTGAGCAGAGTCGTATTCAGCTATAAATCATGGGAACGCCTCTGAGCGCGAACAAGCTTGTTTTATTGCTGAGTATTACCTCAGGATATACCTCCCTGAATACACTTTGGTAGACTACCTTGGTACCAGCTGTATAACATTTGCAGTTGGGGTTTTATGGACAACTTTAAAATTATTATGTTGTCTACTTAAAAACACAGTTTATAAAAGGAGACTTGTCTTTATAATACTTAACGTGTTGTGGAAACGATAATTGTTGCCATAAAATAAATATTTCGAACCGAGGACCTGGTGAATATTACCGGAATGCACTGGATGTGAGATCAAGGCCGGTCATTGTGGCGATCTTTGAAGGAGACCTACGTCCTACAGTAGACGTCTTTCGGTTGAATATGTTTATTTTAAACATACCAAGTTATGGCACGAACAAGTCATGCGCCTGGTGGTAAGCGACACGCCCTGTCCATTACAGTTTCAGTGTTTTAAATCACAAATATCTGAGGGAGTTGACAAGTCACATGTGCCTCTAGTTTCATTAGGTTAGGTGGCAATACTCAAGGAGCTCTATTGCTATTGTTGAAAAGCATTTGTATTGCAAAAGTTTCCCTTTATTCATAGAGCATATTTTATTTCACGTTGTCAACATATTGTAAAGACAACGCTTGTTACAGTGGTTCATACCCTTTGTTGCCCGTGGAACTACCAGTAGATCTACTAGTAGTTCCGCGGGCAATAGTAATCTCCCGTGGAACTACCGGAACTACTAGTAGTTACACGGGCAAAAATAATCTCCAGTGTAACTACCGACAGGCCTAGTAGTATCACGGGTAGGTAATTGTTTTTGTCCGTGGTACTACCACTACTATGGGCAATAATACTTTCCCGTATTACTACTACCAAGATATTTTTATATTTAAGACGTTTTATTAATTTCATTAAACAAGCGAGGCAAAAGCCAAACAATTCAATAATAACTTAACCTCAGTACAGAGTACTAAAAACCGACCTCAAAAGTCATTCATCCCTTAGTTTACCACCCTTAGAGGTCGAATATTTTCTTCAAATTTAAATCGAACCACTATATTTTTTAAGCTACTGCTCGGTCACTACGCTGATCTCCATGGTCTCTCTGAGATCTTGGTAGTAGTTCCACGGGAGATTATCATTGCCCGTGGAACTACTAGTAGTTCTGCTGGTAGTTCTACGGGCAACAAAGGGTTCATACCGACTGTACATTGCATTTAATAAAGACGACGATGTTGGCAAAAAAAAAAGTTTGTGGAAAACTTATCGTTTAAATTAAATCAGAATAATGACTGCAATTAACTGGGTACACAATCCCTTTTATATAACAGCCTGTATATGGCATTATCTCACAAGGTTGTGCGAAGATGAGCGGTACTTTAGTAACCAATGACAATACATTATTTTGACTTAGAGGCGTGGGTATTTCAAACTTGCGATCTACTAAGTTAATATTTTTGAAGTCTTGCAAAACTAGAACAGCTGGAAATAATTTCGATTCATATAACCGATGTAGACTGGCGTTGAAAATATTAATACTTCGGAGAAGAAAGAGCGTAAATATCAATTTTGACATAAGGCTCTATTTACATTACCGTGTAATGTAAACGAATTTTTGAGCTAAATTGTACATAGCATACTACCTGCAGTCTGAGGTTCACATGTACGCAGAGGGCTGTTGATGCCCTCCGTGTGCAATATAATAATGCCTTTACCATGAGTTACATGGTATAAATAAAATATATATGTTGTGGATATTTGATGAGAGTTTACTGGATACTGAATGAGGATTGACTGACTCTGGTTGACTGAGTCTGGTTGACTGAGTGAGGTTTACATTTTGTATGAGCTACTTATACTAATTTGGTACGTGTGTTCTATGCTGATGCACAAGGCATGATTGTAACTTTGCTTGTACCAAGACGTGCCTGAATGTCGGAAGAGGGTTAGACATTCTGGCACGTCTGTGGCTGGTACAATGCCTTTAGGATGCTGATGATGATGGGGCTCCCCCGATTCTGGACAAACAACTCTTGCGCTCAAACAACTCGTAATTTAACCAGCACCCCTTACCCTTCAAAAACGGAACGCAGTAATGCTCACAATACTATTTGGCGGCAGAAATAGGTAAGATGACAGTACTGTGTGTGGAGCCCCTTAGCCTACGGAGAGACGTTGGCTCTCTGTGTGTGTTCTACCGTCTTTATAATGGGGAATGCTCTGAGGAACTGGTGCCACCGACTCGTTTCTACCATCGCACTTCCCGCCAAAGGAGTAGAGTCCATCCCCACATCTTAGATGCCTGGCATTGTAAGACCACGCGGCCATCTCGTTCGTTCCTTCCGAACCTGCAAGATGTGGAATGATCTTCCTCCTGAAGCATTTCCTTGACGCTATGACATGGGGTTCTTCAACAAGCGTGTTTACAGGGCTCTCAAAGGCTGGAAACGCATAGGCAGCTGTTGTTGCAAATGTCCATGGGCGACGATGACCACCTCCCATCAAGTGGCTCGTCTGCTCGTTTGCCTCCTTCTTTCCATAAAAAAAAAATATTTCCATACTTCGACGGATTCGAGACAGCAACAACGGCATCTCCAAGGTTAAGATACTAGATTAAGAACTGTACAGATTAATTATCGTTCGAAATAAAAAGTTTATTCTTATTATAAAGAAATTTTGTGTGTACTGTGTATCGAATTCGGACCTCTGAGTTTCTTATTTTTGTGTTAAATTTAATTTGAAATTTCTCCTGATCTTTTCGGTGAGGGAAAAAAACGACATGATGAAACCTGTTGAAGAAGGTTTACAACCTTCGGAAAACGTATGACGTCCCCATCCCGCATTGGGACGCAGTGGGGTGTATAAATAGGTTGATGATGATGAAGTAAATATTTAATTTTCATTAATATATTTTGGCTTTTACTTAAATAGGAGGAGGTTCTTAATACGACTGTACTTTGAAAAAGAATACCTCAGTATTAGTCCCATTTAAATTTAAAAGAAATATTCCACCTCTAAGGGTGGTAAACTAGGGGATGAAACCGATTACATAAAACTTGGCAAATTGATGTTATTCCACGAACTTTGGATGTCGGTTTTTTTTATGAAAAAGTTTTATTATAGTATTGTTTCTTGCCTCACTACACGCCGTGTAGGACATTTTTCTCATAGGTACTTCAATAAGACATATGACCGTTCTCAACATCCAAAAACGAATTATCTCCACTAATCGCCGTATGTCTTTTTCACACATGAATTTAACATGTTAGAACGAGTTTGAAACGAACTGTAGCTCAAGATATCGTGCTCTGGTACAATAAAGCCGTATGAGGTTCAAAACTACTTTTATCATAATACTCATAAAAATAACACGAAATATTTGAAATAAAATATGTATATGTTATTAAATTTTATAATTCTAGATAAGAGTCAACAGACCGCATAACAGTGGAAGTGTTGAAGCAATCACTTTGGGAAATATATGTAGTAAAATTGAGGATACATACTGATTACTATCAGGTGTAAAAACACGATTCCTAAAATTCACGATGGAAAAGAAAAACAAACTTACCTCGAAATTTTACAACAAAACCTCTGTATTTAATAAATACTTCACATACACCAATGATTTTTTTTTATGTCAACTAAATAGATCACGTATTACTAAACGATATACATTTTTCAACTGGCTGTAATTTCGTATGTAAAAAAAATAATTCTGAAATAAAGCCAATGTCCCTGCCACTCGATCCAAGCAAAATGAACCCTATTAGTACGGGACACGTTTGAATTCGAGCTGAAACAGCTAAGACTCTTAAGTATAAAAAGTAATCGACTAATTTGATTCATAGAACCATTAGGTCATTTTACACTTACAAAAAAAAATTTTTTTTCGAATTTAATTCGCGAATAATTGGAGTCAATCGTAATCATGGGACTTGTAAAGGACCCGAAACGTTGATTTGTTTAGAAAATCAGTCATCTAATCAGCGGGACGACGTCCACTGCTGAACATAGGCCTCCCCCAACGATTTCCAGACCAGCCGATCGGACTCCACGTGCATACATCGGTTATCCACCGCCCTTACCAGGTCATCCGTCCATCTACTAGGGGGCCGTCCGACTGAACGCCTTCCGGTTCGCGGTCCCCATTCAAGAACCTTTCTGCCCCAACGGCTGTTAGTTCTACGAGTTATGTGCACTGCCCGTTGCCACTTCAAGTTGCTAATTTAGTTCTTCTACGGATCTCCTCATTTTTGATTCGATCACGCAGAGAAATGCCGAGCATTTCAGAAAATCAGTACAGAGTACTAAAAAAACCGACCACAAAAGTCATTTATCCCCTAGTTAGCCACTCTTGGAGGTGGAATATTTTTTCAAATTTAAATGGGACCAACACTGAGGTACCCTCTTTTCAACAAAAAAAAAATCACAAATGCCGGAAGTTATCGCGTAACATATATACCAAAAAAAGAACATACAGTCGAATTGAGAACATCCCCTTTTTGAAGTCGGTTAAAAAACAATAATATGCGATGTACATCTGAAAAAAATTCGCTTCCAAAAAACACGTGACCCAGAAAAAATCACAATGCAATTTTCTACAAGGCTGGACAGGGATAACTTACATCCTCTGTATAATTAGTTCTACAGTCTATTATAGTCCGCTGCATTGCATGACGTAATGCGGACAACGTCATACATAACATAAGGCCCATATCTACCGAGCGGAGCAAAGTAGGGCTGTAACCGTGTAACCGCCCCGGTTGGTTAATATAACGGAATTCTGATCGCAAAGAGCTCTGCTTTTCTCCGCCTAAGCAGATATTTACATTTATAACATAATAAGTGACGGACGAATAAGTCGTGCGCCTGGTGGTAAGCGACACGCCTAACTATAACAGCTGTACCACTCATTGCTTTGAGAATCGCCATTACCTCACCCCGAATTAAATTTTTTCTCGTACTAATACGGTTAATTTTTTTTTTTCATTTGATTATGTTTGAATCGAGCGTTAGGGACACTAGCTTTATTTCAGAAATTACTTATGTACGGACAACGGCACATCAGACTACACATTTTTGTTCGAAAATCGCCTACAGTGCAACGGAACAAGATACGTCAATGTGTAGCTTCATGTGCTGGCGTGTTACAAATGAAATTAATGCCATTTCAAAAATGTGTATCGTATAAGTACTTGTTCTGTTTAGTTCAGTTGATATAAAAAAAAAAAATCATTGGTATATGTTAAGTACTTTTCTATAAAGTGAAAATTTTTTGGAATCGTGTTTTCAAATTTACTATATTTTTGATTGATTCAACACTTCACTGTTATGTGGAGTCAACCAAATCCATTCGACGTTGTAAGACTCTTTGAGGCGACGGTTTACAGCCCGTCAGGCTAGCCCAATGCAAATTGGAAACAAAGGTATCATCATCATTTTGACGACCTCCGTTGTAAAGGCTTTCGCATCGATTTTTGCTGCCATCTCTGAAGTCCCGGATTCGATCTCCAGCTGGTTCAATATATAAACTAACTTTTTTATATTGTCTTGTATGGTATCATCTTTGTTTCCGATTTCCATAACACAAGTGATTTAGTTACTTACTTTGGGATCAGGGCAATGTAGGCAATGTTCTATTTAGAGGTATAGCTACTAAATATTCACAAATGTACATAACTTACAAGTCAAACTTTCAGGTACATATCGCCACACAGGTATTCAAACCGTCGCCGTCGATTTATCAATCCCCCTACCCTTATATACGAAAGGCAGCATTACTGCTTTGCGGTAGAAATAGTTAGGAGTATTGGTAACATGTTATTAAATAACTCGGAATTCGTAAGTTAATTAACCCATTTATTAAATAACATTACGTCTCCGTAGTTTGCGTAACCGATATACTTAACATTTATTTATTTATTGCGTACAATAGTTATATAAAGATAGATAAACAAATATTATAAGCTACTTTCCACATATAGGCCTTAGGCATTGCAAGCGGATCGACATTGGCTAATGTAGCATGCATTCATTATAATCTTACATTATTTATACATTTGACGGTAGCCCAGCGGTTGCCACTGTGGGAGCTAGAGCTAGTGTTCAATTCCGATACTGATTTGTGAAATAAACTTTCTACAGTTGGTTTTGGTCTGCTCTCTTTATGTGTTCTATCTACTGACCCGTGAGATAGGGTTTCCCGGAGAGACTACGAGCTCGACGGCAAGACCAGGGTACGGCGGGCGTCCGGGCCAAGCCCTCCGCCAGTAATACGCCTTCACAAGCGTCTTTGGCGGATCCGGACTTAGCTATGGACTTGCCAGGGTTTGTGGTTAGCTGCAGGGACGAACGTGTTCGTTTGCCCCGGGGGTGTGTGGCCGGGGCGTTCGTCCCGCGCGCAGCTAGCGCGTCTTAGAAGCGGTCTACTTAAGGGCCTGAGGCGACGAGACGCGCGGGGCACGTGAGTTGCCCATTAAGTCCGGAGCTATGTACGAAATATGTCACAGGTCACTGCTACTTGGCATCTCCGGCACTAGCCCGGAGAGCTAGTAGAGGATGAGCTACACATCTTGCGGTCCCTCCGGTCGCGTAGGACTTTGGAAACTGGAGAGACGCCGTTCATTCGGTATCGGGACGTGAGCGTGCCTTACAGCTCCGCCACCAATTAGGAGATTTCAAGAACCGTTAGTCGTGCGGAGCGCAACGGGAAGTGAGCCTGCGTACAGCTCCAGTACCTATCTGGAAAAAAGGGAGGGAGGATGCCTGAGTACAGACAACAAGATGAAGTCCGTGCAACAGGCTGACCCGGGGTTAGGTTAGGTCACTGCCTTTATGGCCGAACGGTTACCACGCCGGACTGCCACGCAGAGGTCCCAGGTTCGATTCCCGGGCCGGGAGAAATATTTGCATGGGCTACATTTATTTCTCTCGTGAGTCTGGGTGTAATTTGCGGTTGTCTATGTGTGTGTCCATGGCACCCGCGACACAGGGTTTTCCTTAGTGCGGGGCTATGTTGAGTGTGTGCGTTATAGGACCTGACTTAGATGGTCCCTGTGCGGTTTCGCTCGCACTGGTTCCTGCATAATCAAGAGGTAGATAGGAATGGGCACTATAAACAAAACTTATGTAGAAAGATATGGAACTGCTCTTTTTGTCTATTGGACAGCGACGCTAATTTGATTTGGTTATTAATTGTACAGGGAATATTTGACAAACTTCAAATAAATATATTTTCGTCTCTATTACAAGGCGCATAGGGTAATTTTATGCGTATGGTAAATAAGTGGACGTCATGTTTACAAAAGACGCAGAAGAACTCTGTAATAGGCTTTTAAAGAACAAATCACGTTTCCATTGAACCATGGCGTTTGTTGACAATACTGACGACAGAGTCAGCAGATTTATTATCACAGACGCAATTACACGAACAAATTACCTACTTCAATATCTATTAACCCGTACCTTACTGCATAGCAGCAAAACGTTCTTAAATCGCCTTCAATGTACAGCGAATTTAACGTTTTACGTCATAGTAATTGTAAAGCGACCTTGTTCGATTCAAACGTTGAACAATAACAAAAAATACGTTTTATTTTTGTTTTTTTTTAAGGCAATTTATTGGCTAGGGACATATGTTTTGCATTGTTTGCCATCGTAGTTAAGTTACAAACAGTTGATGAGGAAAAAGTACGCCGCTCGGCCCTGAAGAGTGACCTAAATATAGCTGAAGGCTGAAGGGTAGTCAAAAGGTCGTCGAATATAATAGTGGTCTGTCTTTGGAATTTGTTGTTGTTTAGGCTAAACTTTGATTAATGATTATACAGCTAGGTATTAAGCATTTGAAAGACTTAGGTAATTGATTCTTCAATAAAGGAACTTTCTTGAACCACCGATAATTATAATGGGTTTTATATAAGATACCACGTGACGGGATGAATAAGTTGTGCGCCTGGTGAGAAGTGACACGCCTGTCCAGAGCACCTGCAGAACTTTAAATCACAAAGATTTGACGGGCACTGCCACTGCGCCCATCACTGTACTAAGACATAAGTTGACAAGTCCCATGCGCCTGTCATTTTGGTTATATGTTATATGCATTGACTTACAACTATATGGACGTCGGGTCCGCGCTAAAAAGTGTCCGAACTTATAGGGCGTTAAAATCGTATACAGGGCGTCATTCACGCTTTAGTCTTCGTTTGTTCGACTGACAGCGAAGCAAGCAAAATTAGACAGTACTGCGATGACATTCCAATTTAAATTCAACGTTTTAGCTTTTTCATATTCCTTTACATGTCACTACGTTTAAATAGGTTGACTTGGGACATTTTTTTCGTGGTTTTTGTATTACACCCGTCGTCCATTTATTTGTAAGTCAATAGTTATATGAGTTTATTCTTTCTTTATTGAGTCAATACAATTGCATGCTATCTCAAAATTAGGTGACATTATTATACAAGAAACTTATTAAGATAAGTTGAACTTTAGCGTCCGTACTAATTTTAAATAAAATTGTATGACAGACGCTACGTCTTCCTCCGGATGTAGTTACAAATCACCAGCAACCTTACCCTTCAACACCAGATACTATGGATAGGCGTGTACTCTGAGTACCAAAGTACCCAGAACATCCATACCAGAACCAATTAAGAGAAGTTCATTTGCCAAAATTGATCCTATTGGGAATCGAACTGAGGTCCCTCGGACGGAGCGCCCACAATGCAAACCATTGGGCCACAGAAGACTTTGAAAATTTCAAAAATGTTACTGGATCACTTCTAAGACATATTTTACAGGTACTATTTATTTACAAAGCATTAAACAAAGAATAGCGTAGTAAATATGCTTGATATGGACGAAAAGAAGGAAAACAACTAGAAATTTTCATCAAGGTTATCGCCCTGGAACATCGTGGCCAAGAAGCTGGCAACGTTGGATGGCTAAGCTTTTATTTGACAGAAGTAGCTGCCAGTTTTGTGGTTACCGAGGATTTCAACGCAACTGCAGGACGAAGATCTTAACGCTTCTAGTTCTTTCTCTGTCTTCAAGTACCCGACAGCGGGAAGGTTATGTTTTTCGAGTGTATATGTATGTATGTCCATTTCTGTTTCCCTGTACAACCTAAATGGCTTGATTGAATTTGACATATGAGGTGTTGATAGAGTCGTCTTGATTGTGGGAGTGTCATACGCTATAATAAATGAAAATAGAGAGAGGGGAGTTATTTTTTTTTTGTCTTTGAAGCTAAATATTTTTGCAGTCGGGTTTTTTTAAATTATTTTTTGGTCTTGTAATTATTATTGATTAGATCGAACATATACACTCGCTCTTACCAACTGTCTTACGAATTTCTACATTTCTACTGGTTACACAAACAAATATTATTACAACTTAGTGTAGGTCAATACCTTCCGGAATATTTACAAGCGCAGTCTGACTACCGCCGATGAATTACGCAATGTACTGGAAAACGATATAGTTTATGTTACATTACAACAATGATTTTGTATGACTTTTATGTGGAAAAACTAACAGAGAAAAATAATGGGTTATTGTTGTATAAATACATACTAACGTCTTTGGATTCCCATTAGGGTAAGCACAGATTGTCATCGTTCTGCAAATCTCTCTTGCTTCACTTATATTCAACAATATTTTCGTAATTATTAAGCTATTAAAAAAAGGAGGAGGTTTCGACTCACAATTCGACTGTATTTTTTTTTTGTATGTTAAGCGATTATTGGACCGGCTTTTTTGTTGGAAAGGAAAGTTGGAGGGTACTTACTTATTGGTCCCATTTAAATTTGAAGAAAACACCTTTTATGGTGGCAAACTAGATGCCTCCGGTTTCGCGCACATTCCGGTAACAGATTTTAATAAAACTTGGCAAATGTAATTCCACAAACTTTTGAGGTCGGTTTTTTTTA
>NW_020653608.1:1461082-1479638 GCF_003589595.1 Hyposmocoma kahamanoa | reverse complement strand
GGGTCTAATACAAAAACCACGAAAAAAATGTCCCAAGTCAACCTATTCGAAATTTAAATTGTAATGTCATCGCAGTATCGCGCTGTCACTCGAACAAATGAAGACTAAAGCGGAGTTTGGCGCTCTGTATACGATTTTAGCGCCTTACAAGTGCGGACACTTTTTAGCGCGGACCCGACGTCCATATAATTGTAAGTCAATGGTAACTAACCATTTAAAATACGTAAGTTGAAAAATTTTAATTGAAAACTTTGCTTGATAGAAATCATTACATTACAATTGAATACAATTCATGACCTAATTAATTAAAACTATCTTTGTCACTAAATTGAAGGACTAAAAATGACGCAAGTATTAAATTTAGCTCCGTTGAATACACGAGTCAATGAATTACAAGATGGCGTTCATCCCGAAATAGAAGTGAGCGATGCCCCATTTTTGTACCGCGATTCGGTTTTGAATGGTTTCTATGGAATAAAAATCTATTCGCCTATGCAGTCCGTGTGTGTAGTGCACTTCTCGCCATTACGGGCAAAACAGAACTCTATAGCCATTTAAAATGCCTGTTTCTAACCGCCTTTAAAAAAAAGATTTTCATTCTTTTTTTGGTGGAAAGAGGGTATCTCAGTATTGTAAATTGATGTAATTCTACGAACTTTTGAGGTCGTTTTTTATAAGAAAGTTATTTATTTGTACTTTTATAGTTTCGCAGGTATTATCAGTTATCATTGCGCAACACGTTGTTTCCGTTCTATTGTTTGTGAAATATGATAGCGTTTTTTGTTTCATTTCTGTTTAGTAAGTTTTCGGCTATTCAATTCGGTGTTCTCAGCCTAATTATTGCAACCATTTTTTTTCTTACGTATTATACCCAATAACGTTGAAATATGAATAACTTTAAGCTGTTAATATGTCGAAATGGCATTAGAACAGAAAACCTAGTTCCGTAGTTGTTAAGACACAAATAAAAAAAAATCGTAGATGGTAAACGTTAAATTTCACCCGGAATCTTCTTAAAGAAGCGTATACATAGCCAGTCACCAGAACCGATGTCCTTAACTCTTCCTCGACTATCGAGTATATAACCAGAAAGATACGAAATAAGGGTCATCCATCCCTGGCAACTCATCAGGCGAATGGGCCTTATATCACTTTGAAATATCAACTCGCGTTTGCGCTGAAATCACAAATTAGAAAACTGTAATAGTACAGCGCCAACAACGGACCTGTTTGTACGTCTCCGTATATTCCAAAAATATTCTGGATTTATTGTAATAAAGATAATATCTCTAACAATGGCGGCTGCTCCATTCGATGGTGCGGGAAAAACAGCAAAACATCTAATTACAAAACGGAATCACATTTCATCGGTAATTAAATATTAAATATGTAATTTTTCGATTTTCGTCCATTATAGCAAAGCTCAAGTTGAACTGGTTGATTTGAAGTAAAACAATTGACGACACCCGTCAATTACTTCGAATTCGGGCTGGCCATTCGGAGCGCAGTTGTCACAGTAATGATTTGGCAGAATAGTTTTCAAACAAATTAAAAGATATTTCGTCTCTATTTCTGGGTACCTATACGTATACCCGTTAATGTAAATTACCAGCTAAAATGTAAGAAACAATTAAACTACGTTCTCTAACACAAAATTGTACTTTTTACGGGATATAATATGTATTAAATTTCAATTTATTGAATAGAGCGATAAGAAACAATATTCAATGTCGCTAGTATTTCTTGAGTAACTAAACGTTGTAATGCTGTATTGTATTGGTTTATCAGCTCATAAAGTATTTGTAGTATATTTAAAGAAATATTTTACACCCATGGGCATATTTAGAGGAACTATATGAAAAGGTTGAATTATGACAACAACGTTTGTATGATCCACTGGCTACATATACTAGAACGTTCAATTTGAATAACGAATAACTTCAATCGTCTTTCGATTTTGATTAAACGTTTATATATGTGGTCAATGATCAATTTGAACGTTCAAACTTTGAATTTGAATTATCAAACTTTTTAAGCGTTCATCTAGTATATAAAAATCACCATTCCCATAAAAAAAAAACGTTAACTAAAGTGATAATGCTATCTCTTCTTACAAATTCACTAAATATGTACGTGTATTACATTTGATGTGTATATGGATGAAAAGAGATAGAATATTCATCTTGCTTATAACTCTATATCTCAAGAACTCGTCTATTAAGTATTAGCTATTAAAAGTTCAATGTTTGTAATGAGGTTTTAATGTACTTCATATTCTATTATGTACGAGTACAGATGGCCCTATTCGTATAGATGAAATTCTCATTTTTAGTTTAGTATTAGTACAATAGGTGATGCTTTTTTATTTTACTTTGCACGTGCAAAGCAACGTAAGAATATTATCAGTTTTAACGTGTTTCCTCACGTTTCGTTTTACGAAAGTTCTTATTGCGACGCGAGTTAAAAGAAAACAGCTAAACGTTGTGTTCTTCTAAATTAAATTAGGCATTAGGGAAAGGTGCTCACTAATTACCAACTTTTATGGCTTTTTGACGATGTTATTACTGTTGTTTATGTGTGTTATTCTTGATCTGGAATTTAATGTTTAAGACACAAACTGCGCTTTCTATTATACGGAGGAAAAACAAACATTTTATTTTTTTAACTGGTCCGTGGTCGAAGAGTTGCTATACTGGACTGCCACGTAGAGTTCTCGAGCTTGATTCCCGAGCTCGGGAATGGCACCCGCGATACAGGGTTTCCCTAGTGCGAGGCTATGAGTGTGTGTGTATTATTGTATTGTTTTTGTGATACACAGGTTATAAACGCGTTACAATAATGCATTTTGAATCATTATGATACGCTTTGCGGCATACAAAGTTTTCATAATCATTACGTAGACACTCATTCAAAAATTTATACGCCATACTCATGTAGTACTGACTGATTAGTTACAAAAACCAAATAATAAAACATAATAAAAATATTTTTTTATGATACTTAGTGACGGGACAAACTAGTCATGCGCCTGGTGGTAAGCGACACGCCTGTCCATAACAGTTGCAGTGCCACTCAGAGCTTTAAATCGAAAAGATCTGAGAGGCACTGATTACGTCACCCCAAGATGTAAGGTGTAAAGTCCCATGTGCCTGTTATTTCACCAGCACCCTTACACTTCAAAACCGGAACGCAGTAATGCTTACGTTACTGCTTGGCGGCAGAAATAGGTAAGGTGGCAGTACTTTCTTGAACGTACTCTTTCACCAGAAGCTATTAGATTAACCACTACTCATTTAACAAGTCTGTCAGGTCTACAAAAAAAAAAACAATCTCACTGTAGGAAATGAAACTATTTTTCCGGATTTAAATGGCGTATATTTGTTTTTTCAAACAAACCGACGTTTCGGGCCCTTTACAGGTCCCATGGTCACGGTTGACTGAGGTGGTACAGTCTTCAACCAGTTATGTCTAATATTGACGCAAACCACCCTAGTTTTTCACTATATTTACAAACGTCGTTTTGTTTGAAAAAACAAATATACGCGATTTAAATCCGGAAAAATAGTTTCAGTTCCTATGTGTAACAATCGCGAAAACCTAAAAACTCGAAATCTCACTGTAATCGAGCATTTCACGGTAATATAGCTCCTATTAGTTCTTTAGGCATTTACATAAACAGCTTAATTCAATTAGGCGAGCATGCGCATTCTAAATTAACTAAATGTGTTGCCTGAACATATAGGAAAATGAAAATTGTAGAGAAATGGAAGAGAAAGAGCCTATTTTAGCTGGGAAGCCGGCATCATTCTATTCCTTACTTGTCTCAACATACAATACGGCATTTCATAATATCGGATGATATCTATTACTAACGCACATTAATATTATGTTATCATATTTCATAACGTGATATACGTTTATGTTGATATTCTAATAATTCGTAACTTAAACAAAAAAACTATATTATCGATTTTTATTAATGAATAAAAGAATACGTTATCGTAGTGTGTGATTTCCGTCATGATGTTAAAGTCTATCAGAAGAATGTTCTATGGTAAAATTTTTGCGCGCGCAAATGCTCAGAACTGTGAAAAAGAAATAAAGAAGATAATTGCGCATCGGTAGGGAATCGACTTCAGCTTATGACACTATTGTATTTTAACTTAGAATAATATGACAAACAATTTATTTTCATTTAGTTATCAGCTATGTACATCGTTATTATGCCAAATCAACGATGTAAACCGTTAACAAGCCGTTATTTTGACTTAGCGGCGTAGAAATGTCAAAACAGCGTAATAGAAACCATTGGCACTTCGTTACTTTGACTTCGCGGCGAACAGATATCAAAACAACGTATTAGAACCATTCGTATATAGTTATTTTGACTAAGCGGCTTAGAAATGTCAAAACGACGTACAAGAACCATTGGTATATCGTTATTTTGACTAAACAGCGTAAAGATGTCAAAATAACGTAATAGAACCATTGGTATGTCGTTATTCTGATTAAACGGCGTACAGATGTCAAAGCCACCTAATAAAACCAGTGGAGATGTGAAAATAACGAAATGAATGAATCTGTATCGGACATGAAAACATGATTATTATGAAATGGTAACGCAGGGCGCAGTAGTGTAATTATTTTTAATGGTTAGGTCCTGATTTCTTCCAATCAACCTCGGTATAGAAAATTAAATGGTGAAAAAAAAAATGTATTTAATTTAAGAAACACAGCTCTTCTCTTATCGACTTTGGTATGATAACTACGTTAATGTTAAAGACTATGGAAAAAATGTTAAAATGCAAAGTTTTGCGCGCGCATTTGCGCAGATCTCTGCCGCTTGCTCTCTAACACGGGGCTAAGTGACAAAATAATCTTTTTAGATATCATAAAAAACCATAATACAGTTTTAAAATATTGAAACTGTTTAATGATACTTCAGCTTGGCATGGTTAGGGTAAGTTGCGATAAGTCGAGTACGGTAAGTTATTTTAACTGTTTTTAAAGGAGAAGGTTGTGGTCTAGCTTTTGCTATTTGAAACGGTTATTTGACCATTTCTCACTTTGCCGCGTTTTAGTTAGTGGACGGTAGAACTGTGGAAAAATAAAAAAGTAAGAAAATAGAAAGTGTTCTTCATATTTAATTTAATAATTTAAATTAAATACTTTTTCCATAACAGCCAATTGGTAGTTGATATTTCTTAAAGTATTATTTGTAGTTTGCAATGAGGGTGACTGTCTTCGTCCCGTGTCAATGACCTCCGAAACACCCTAACCTAAACACTCACTCCCTTCAATACACTACGATGTCTCTAACAAATATATGCTGACCTCTGACGTATGTAGAGACACTGGGATGTAAACACAAAATATCTGCTATGAATTCTCGATATTTTTGAAGTTATTTACGAGTAGAGACGGTTTCTTTTATAATTTAAAGATGAATTGAAAAAGGTAGCAAAAAAATAATCTATTATAACTTAATCGTACAGTAAATGTTACCGTATATGCCTATTCGCTCTAGCTTAGAATAGCCCTAAAATGTAGCTTTCGAGAAACACAGATGCCGAAAGGCTTATTCTATTACTTTGCCGTATGGATCAGAAAGGAGCTTTGTGTGAATGGAATACGTGGAAGAACTTAGAAGAAGCTTGGCATTAAAAGACGAATCTTTCAAAGATCATCATATAGTAGTCATATTAACACGACATGGTACATCGTCTGTTAGACGTAAACACGATAAAACATACCTTATCGGCAATGAGATATGGTACATATTACTTTGTTCTTTTGATTTGTCAGTACAGTCAACGATATCGTAATAGTGAAATGTTCACCCCCACTTAAAGCCTTAGAAATTTGATATAGAGTTTATATTTGCTGAGTAAATGTGTATTTGAACTGATTTAAACGTAAAGGGTTGTTTGAGATTAATTTTTTAACTTTCCAAGGACACGTAGGGTTTTGACTGCACTACCGTAAATTAGTTCACTTTTAATTATGTTACATTGGCTAGGTAGTACATTTTTATTTTGTTTATACATACATATAAACAAGTTTCTCCCGTCAAACTGAAACTGTTTGTTGGCGAGAGATAGATCTACTTAATGATTAACTAAGTAACTTAGAAGTGAGAAGGTATTTCTGTGGTACTTCTCATGTCAGTCAGACTTACGTATTATAAACAAAACAACAATAACGATTATAATAATGTATAAGAAAAAAATGCAAGTTCATTCTTACAGCAACAAAATAATTTTTCAAACTTGTATTTTTTTAACCGACTTCAAAAAAAAGGAGGAGGTTATACGTTCGGCTGCATCTATGTTTTCAGATTTCTCCGTCAATTGTAGACTGTTTTTGAAAATTCTTTTTTTGTTTAATAGGGTGCACTCTCATGGTGGTCTCATTATCACCAAATCAGAATCTGATAAGGGGATCCATGGAAATCGAGGAAAATTCTCAAATCTTAAAGACATGTACACTGACATTCCGATTTCTTCATGAATAATTGTGGACCCATTTTGAAAATACTTTTTTGTGCTTTTGAAAACGGAAATTCATTAAATAGAGCCTTTTTATTTTAACTTTTATAATTGCTTTCTATAGTAGAACTTTTCGTTAAGTACTCCATGGCCCTGATTTTAATTCAAATCGGGATTAATTCGATCGGGTAGCCCACCAGCAATATTATACGCCTCGACTCGGAAAAGACGCAGTTTCCGATTGCGAGAGGCAATCAAAATCAAGCTGCATGTACGAGGTATTACATATTTATATAGCCTCCGCCCACAGTAATTTTTATTAAAATTGCGAGTTTTCTTGTTCACACTTAAAATGTACGGTGTTTTAAAATACTATTTTTGATAATAATACAATTAACATTATCATTAATGCAAAGATCGAACAAATACAAATAAATATTCTTTCGATTCGAATTAATGACTTTTTCGCCAAACCGGGGCTTTTTCTATCAACAACAACAGACTTGTGGCGTATTTTTACAACAAATATATGAATATCATGATTGTAAAAATCATAATATTCAATAAAATAAATGTTGTACATTTTGTAACATTATTTTCTAAAACGTTCGACATATATGGCGTATGTAATAGACAAATTAAATTCTTTTAAGTCCCAGATGAATCGCTGTATTGCGCTGGGTTTTGAGACAGAGTTCTCTTTAGTATACTCGAAAACCATGTAATAAATGTTATACATTTTAAAGGTTGATGCTTATCTAGAACGACAGCAACAGCATTATTTGCATGCAGCGGTATTCGATTTATTTATCGTTCAGTATTATTTAATAATTACACGATAGTACACTTGAATATTTAAATAATAAAAATTGCCACGGAGATTAAGGAGTGAACACTATTCCGAGAATGACTGTGTTAATTTCTACTGTGGGATCTGGATGTTGTCGGACTGGTCAGCGATGAATCACAAACAAATGACAGGCTATGAATCATCATTGCCGTCGTCAACCTATCACACGTCCTTCTGCTGAGCACGGATCTCCTCTAAGGAGAGGAGATATAGTCCACCACGCTGAGCCAAAAGGGGTTGTGATCTTTTTTCGACGTGCATATTTCGTTACGATGTTTTCCTTTACCATTAGAAAGAGATATTACAACTAAACATTACAAATGCAGGTAATTTAGAAATTAAAATCGTAGGTAGAAAAGCAACCATTCTCTTATTAAAATACCATCGCTCTTTGCTATAACTTATTATTATTATTATATCTACTTTAGCCTCTTGCCTCTCACAAGGCCTAAAAAATTATTTTCAATTTTTAAATGGGAGAGGCGGTATTCCCCGGCAATGGCACAGTCGGTCGGGGTCAAGATCTCAGGTTCAACAATCGGCGAACAATACGTGGCGTATCGTGCAGGATCGCCTTCTGCAGTTGTGCTGGAAGCGACACGCCACGGAAATCCAACCGCCTCTATTATTATTGTAATTGTTAAAGGACAAAAAATATCACCAAACTAAGTTACTTTTGAGCAAGTCAAGTTTAGAAACTTTTTTAATGATATCAAGGGACAGGATGAGCAAGTCGTGCTCCTAGTAACAAGCGACTTGCCTGCCTTGGAGCCAATTGTAACAGTTGCTATGCCACTTCGAATTTAGAACAGCGATCTGTCGAAAACTGCGCCCGTCACCCCATAAAGTTGACAAGTCCCCTGTGCCTGTAATTTCACCAGCATTCAAAACCGAAACGCAGAAATAGGTATGGTGACAGTATTTACCTAGACAACTCTTTCACAATGAGCTCTCTTGCTACTAAACCTACTGCGTCCACGACGACGAAGTGAAGAATATTATTCAGTATGCCATATAAATTACTCGCTACGGTATTTTGTTCATACTAAAAGTTTCTTATTTGGTCAGCACGTTTTCAACACCACGCGCGCTGTTGACGCGAAGTGGGGTACAGACCTTATTCTCTCACTGTGAGACCCATGGGAGGATGTCGTACCCTACAACACTGAAGTACCTAACTTACTATTCTGACGGAATTTAATTATTTACATTACAACATAGAACTTGAAACACATTATCGAACTTTGTGAACATTGACCTAATGTTTGTGAATTATTTATTTGCGCTAAAAATTTCAATTACGTATGACACATTTCACGTAATGTCTTTTGTAATAATAATCAGATTACGTAATGTTATGTAATGTGATTATTCTAAACGAATAGAATCTTTTAAAGTCAGAACCAAATGGCATAGTAACACGAGCTTTTTTGCGGAAGAGTTCGTCCAGGGAAGTACTGCCAGCTTACACATTTCTGCCGCCAAGCAGTTAATATGAACATTATTGAGCTCCGGTTTTGAAAGTACTGGTGAGGTTACAGGCCCATGGGACTTGTAAACTTCATGTCTTACGGTGACAGCCGCAACGGCAGTGGCCCTCAGATCTTTGAGGTTTAAAGTTCAAAAAAGGCACTGCGTCTGCCATGAACAGGCGTGTCTCTTACCGCTTACACCAGGCAAATTATTTGTTCGTCCCGTCACTCCGTTTGTCATAAAAAAATAGCACATTCTTTTTATCTTTTAAAACAAACTATTTTGTCAATTTACCAAAAATGTTACCAGTCAAATTTCGTAACTATTATTAAGGATTGGATTTTATTTTTAAGTCCTGTCCATTACAGTTGCAGTGCCGCGCCCGTCACCCTGAGCCATAAGTTGACAAGTCCCATGTGCCTGTAATTTCACCAGCACCCTTACCATTCAAAACTGTAACACAGTAATGCTTACATTACTGCTTGGCGGCAGAAATAGGTAAGGCGGCAGTACTACCCTGGACTTCTTGTTCTTCTGGTTCTTTCACAAGTAGTTCTACTGCTACTAAAATTGGATTTCTTGTAATTAATATCCGGGAACCACATTAATGTGATATTCGCCAGAATTAAACAAAAACAATAACAAACTAAGACCTTCGCAACGAGTTCGTCCAAAAGATAAGAGACGTTTGTTTTTATTTACTCTCTTGTATAACTTACCACTACATAACACGAGGTCGTATTCGTCTCACATGCATATATGTATATATGTTTGTTGTTATATAAATAACTGCCTCCGTGGCCGAACGGTTACCATGCCGGACTGCCACGCAGAGGTCCCAGGTTCGATTCCCGGGCCGGGAGAAATATTTGTATGGCCTACATTTATTTCTCTCGTGAGTTTGGGTGTAATTTGTGGTTGTCTATATGTGTGTCCATGGCACCCGCGACACAGGGTTTCCCTAGTGCGGGGCTATGTTGAGTGTGTGCGTTATTATTATTATTATTATTATTATTATTAAATATACTTCCTTGTACGAACTCGCAATTAAGATTACTGTCATTATCATAATATTCATTGGGAAGAGATTGCCCAGGGAAGTACCTATTTCTGCCGCCAAGAAGTTACATTACTGCGCTCCGGTTTTGAATGTTGCTGGTGAAATTACACCCGCATGAGACTTCACTTCGACTCTCAGATCTTGGCGATTTAAAGCTATGAGTGGTAACTGTTGTGGATAAGCACTGTAAGCGTTATTGTACATTAAAAAAAATACGTTGCTCACGACTTACATTAATAACCTTAATTTCACTGTTAGTCAAGTAATTCTAAACAATATTTAACCATTTTATTTTCCGCTAGCGTATATATAAATAAGGTAAAACATTGAACAGATAGTCCAAGAAAACAACGCTAAGTTTGTATGACGATATCTATAGGACCATGGCCTACAAAACATGCCCGTGGAACTATAGCACGGTCTACTGGCACTTGGTGAAAAATATGTAATTTAAAACATGTTATAAAATTAAGTATAGCCAATACCTCAAAAATACTTATAGCAGTGGCTTTTTTGTACAAATATGGATATTAACGAGGCCATAGCAGTATAACGCCACGGTATAAAGGGGTGATCTAATGGCATAAGTTGAACGCATGATAATGTCATTGGATTTCCAAAGTATATTTTGTAGCAGTAACGCTCCTTGTGAAAGAGTGCGTCTACGGAAGTACTGCCACCTTACAAACTTTTGCCGCCAAGCAGTAATGTCAGCACTGCGTTCCGGGTTTGAAGGGTGAGGGTGCTGCTGAAGTTACAGGCGCATGGGACTTATTAACTTATGTCTCAGGGTGACGGGCGCAGTGGCAGTGTACCTTAGATCTCTGAATGGCACTGCAACTGTTATGGACTGGCGTATAGCTTACCATCAGGTGCACGACTTGTTCGTCCCGTCACTTGATATTATAAAAAAAAAATAAAACAAATTTCACGTTGATCGGACGAGAGGAAGTAAAACAAATATATCGCTACGCTAACTGGGAAAAAAGCTCATGATCTTTAAAACAGATGGTCATCAAACGTAGCTAAGAACCATCCCTATTAAATTAGCCACAATTAGCGAAACAAAAACCGTTTTGAAATCAGTCCATCCGTTAGGAAGTTGCAATGCCACAGACAGACAAAACAAATGCACAGAAAAAGGGTTCGAACAAAATAAACTCCCCTCTTTTTACATGGTTCCAAACGATGCAATAATTCCGAAATTGCAGGGGAAGATATTATTCACTCGATGTGTTTTGCTTGAAATTTAAGTAAATATGTTGAGAGTAAATATCTACAGAGCTCGTGCAGAGAAGTATCGCCACCATACCTTACCTTTTTCTGCCACCAAGCAGTAATGTGACCATCGCAGCGTTCCAGTTTTGAAAGGTGAACGAGCTGGTGAAACTACAGGAACATGGAACTTGTCAACATATGGCTCAGGGTGGCGGGTGGAGTGGCAGTGCCCTTTAGATCTTTGTGAAATAAAGCTCTGAGTGGCACGGCAACAACTATGGACAGACGCAACGACTTGTTCGTGCCGTCACATCATAAAAAATGCTTATTCCAATATGTGGCAATAATTCTTAATAATATGAGGTTAGTGCCTAACCAAGGTCAAACATATGATCACCGGAAATGGTGAAATATTATGTAATTACTAGTAATGTTTGGATGCGTTGATAAAGTGAAACGACATGTCTATAAAAGCAATGGATAAGCCGAAGAAAATATGAAGGAATAAGAACACCAAAGTCACTAAAATGCGGCTGGCCCGAATATTTTACACCATATTTCTATATACTGTAGATATATAGATGGTCCATGAAATTGAGAAGAAGATAGACACTGTGGAAATGAAATGCTGGAGAGGAATGATTGGGATATCGTCGACAGAGTTTCGTTCAAACGTTTCCATACTCCAAGAATTCGGCAGCGTCTGTCTGCAAGAAGTATGTAGTGGTCCTTCACCAGAGAGTCCACTAACAGAGATACAAGGCGAGATATCATGAAGCTAGCCATATCAGCTCATTATGACCACAAGTCCGTCAAGAGACTACGAAAAAGAAGAATGTTTGTTTAAACAGATTCAAACGTATTACATTACGCGATTCTGTAATATTGCACATAGTAGAGGGGCCGACAGTCGATTATTGTTTTTCATGGTAGAGGGGCACGATGACCTACAAAACGGTTTGAAGTGGGTCGACCACGAATCGTCATTGTTTGTTGTTAAATGGATATTTTATGATATCGACTAATGAAATTAGTCTTTTGAATTAGGGATTGTAACTTATTGCGTGAGTTACACTTATAGTGGAAAATAACATTGTTACCGTATCAAATATTAGCACCACAGAATCAGCGGTGGATTGTTTTGCATGCAAAATCTGACAAATGCTGAGTGACCTCAGCGTACACTTTATAGTCATAAAAAAATGAGTCCAAATAAATATTGTTTTCTTTCTTTTTTCAAATGTTGCTGCTGGGAATTTTGCTTTATTGACAGAAAGTTTCTGAAACTTTATCTCGTCTGTATTCGATCTGTTATTTATTGACCTCGTATAAAAAGCGTTTTGATAAATATTTAATACATTTAAACGAAAGACGAAAATGCTGCATTCGCTTGGTTCTTACAAACCATAGTATAAAGCAATTTACTTTTGAATAATTTCACACTTTATTAGGTACTTTTTGAAATAGCACAGTGTACAGGTATTACAAATTGTGTAACATTATATATACAAGTCTCTTTTACACTAAAGAACTCCAAATAGAAATAAAAATGAATATTAAACATTTTTTTTGTCAATACATGCAAACCTGTCATGTTAAACACATGGAAGTTGAAGTACCTCTTATTTTTTTAAATTCCTAGCTAAACTTGTTTGTATTATTTAACAATTTTATAAAGTGAATTAAACTGGATGGTAATTAAAGCCAAAGAACCATTTAGCAAGGCTGACTGTGACCTCAATAGTCGACGCAAGTACATTCTTTTGTAGTTAGATAACAATGAATGGAGTCAAGTTTCAATTCGCCACAACACTTGCATAGCATTATTTTACCTAGCTTGGTTACATCGTCTCTTATAACACAAAACGACATAACTTAGAAATTTGTCAAAAAAATATCGTTTACGTCACAACTTAGAGCTTGAAATTGTAAATAAGTTTCTCGCTGTCATAATGGTAAGCATTACGGGAATTACAGAAGTTTTCATACTATACACATGGACATTTAGAGGAGCGCTAAAAAGGTTAAACCATGATTGCAACGTTCGTATGAATCACTGGTCACATACCAGAACGTTTAATCGAAATTAAAAGGTAATTTGAAGTAATTCTTTTTTCAAATTGAACCTTCTGGTACATATTTGTTAAAATGTTTAATTATGATAACAACGTTCATATTATGAACCACTGGCCACTGATTACAGGACAGTGATTGTTTTCTCAAATTATACATTCTGGTATATGTGGCCAGTGGTTCATAATGAACGTTGTTATCATAATTCTACCTTTTTTAGTCTTCCTCTAAATATATCAAGAGAGATAATGTATTTGACACTTGTCTGTTGAAAAGTCTAGAAAGAAAGAAGTTTTTTCCAGTTGAGTGATTTCTCTCATTATTTCACTGTACGTCTACAATGAAATAGAAACTACTCAATTTGGTTTTCCTGTCTCGCCAGACAGGAAAATCAAATTTAATATCTGTGATCTTTGAGTCCATTAAAACTACGACAATTTTTGTGTGTTAATGATAATAGTGGACAGAAATACGGACAAAACAAGTAAAAGACAGGCAAGGGACAGACAGGGGGCGCCACGTATCGGCTTCTCAATATTGCGGGTAACGGAGCGGATGGGTGACCAACATTTGGCAATATCTTGAGACAATATTCAGAACAAAGTTTCTGAATATTTAATAATTAGATTTTATTCTAGGTAGATGAACAAACATTAATTCCATTTTCATGTAAATAAGTACTATGAGTCCTTGGTGATCTCATATGTGTTTACCTATTCATAAATACACGATGTAATGTTTATATTTTTTATATGACAAAGAAATACCAGCTTCTTTGAATGAAAGTGAAAGGACTGTTGAAGATATTCAATTTCCACGAAGTAAAGGTGGAAAAGACAGCGCGTTTCGATTCTCTCAACTCACAACATCTTTTTCGCTCTTACGGACTTAAAGATTTTTCTGACCGGATGCAATTACAATGACATGTCGATAAATGTGGTGACTCTTTTAAGAGAACTTAAACTAGGAAGTTTGTCAGATATGTAATAAGATAATAAGTTATTAAGATTCCGGTTGATATACGAAATTTGCCATTCACGAGGTGTCATAATTCAAAAAAGGTTATATACAGCTTCTGCATATTTGGATGACAAAAACTCGTAGTAATGACCCTTTTAAATTCTGCAGGTATTCTCAATCTAAGAAGTTTGAGATAATGATAAATGTATTAAAATGTACATTTACAAAGTGCAACCCTTAGAGTTTGTTGCGCATTCTTCGCTGGGAAATCTTACGAATGAGCGGTAGAGCTTAACCAATATGACGATTTCATGTGTAATTTGCTTACCTATGAATCAGAGATGATTTTGAATTTTGTTTTTTTTTCATTTACATGCGAGCTTCGAGTCAAAGTAGTGCAAAAGGTTCTTCAAGTGATAATACTGCCAATAACTTGCTAACAGCTAAAATTTTATTTTTTACTACAAATAATGCTTTATTTGATTTTAAATACACAGTGAATATCGCCTTATGCTTGATTCTGTAATAATCTTCTGTATGTATGGTTTTTCCGTTATTTTTTACTTAGCCACTCTCATTCCATAGCTCGCTGAACGACTTTTGACTAGTGGACTAACCGTAACGTGGTGTCCAAGGTCATCGACATAGCTGGTAGAATAAGCATGCTGAAGTAGTGGGCTGGCCATATCTGTCGAAGACTATATCTGTGGAACAATCGATGGGGAAGTGAGTTCTTGAGTGGAGACCACGGTTCGCCAAACGTAATGTAGGACGCCGTCTGGCCAGATGGGTTCACGATTTGCGAAAAGCTACTGGCAGCAGCTGGATGCGACATGTTGAGGACTGGGTGAAATGGTTCGCATTGAGAGAGGTCTATGTCCAGCAGTGGATTGCTATAGGCTGATGACGATGATGATGATCTATTAAGTTAGAGGTTAAAGTTTAATTTCTAAATTTAAATTACACAGAACTTGTATATTAACTAAATTATCTATCCAGTTTAATGTGTCCAATTTACACATCTCGCAGATCTTCAAATAAAAAAAAACAATTTGTGTAGAACAACGAGCACACTGCCTATTACAAAATAAGCAAATATTATAATTCTGCTTAAAAATAATATTTTCGCAATGTCGCCTTCTCATTAACTTTCATTATTACATTCATTAACACCGATCGTGGCGCGATTGCCAACCATTTTTACCTTTCTCGCTTGCACCTGTGTGTTGCTCATTCTTCTGTCATAGCTCGGTCCTTTTCGTCTGGCAATTTTGGGCGAGTCAAAATGGGACAGAATATTGTTGTTTTTCAATGAAGTGAAAAAGACGGCGCTTAGTATGTGGTATTTTGTAGCTTTGTGACAATGTGACCACAGATTGCCAGAGTTTTGGTAAAAACATTGAACTTGAAAGTGCTTTTCGATAATAGTACGTCTGATATATAAGATACCAAGACTAATTTATTACCAAAGCCGATCGGAATTGTGTAATACTTTACAGTACTGGAGTGTAAAATGGTCGCCCTACGCGGTGGGTGAGCGTCCCCCTCTGTTCCCTTCCTTCCTACCTCGACCTCGGCCCATGAAATGAATAACAAAATCAAAAGCAAATAGATTGTTCTTTATAAAAAAGGTGTTTTCCACGAACTAGGTAATACAAATTCGATACACTTTCACTTTGTGGTTAGAACATTTCATTAGTTTTTTAAGTGCAATCGCGTAAGTAAGAAAGTTAATTACTTACAATAAAACAATGATAAACCAAATTAATTAATCAGAATCTAGAATTCACAAAACGGCTCAGCTTGAAAAGACTGTAAAATACATTGCTCCATTAAAAACAACACAAGGCGCAGAACGACTTGATAAAAATAGGAAGAAATAAATTATTAATATTTACCATGCATCTCGGGACTGCTTGTCAACAAGTCATCGTGAACATTTTCGTCTAAACGTCGTCAACAATAATTAAGATACTGTCCTTTTTACAAAAGGTGAGAGGTCAGTTGATATTTTGGATGAGGCATATTTAAAAGACCTCAGATGACAAAATCGAGTTGTACCCGGAGCATATGTTCGCGTCCACATATTCTTATATAGTGTAGTTCCCACGCGGGTCCATTGCGGATTGGAAACTTCACACACATCATTAAATTACTTTGAAGATGTATTCAGGTTTTCCTTCCCCAAGAAGCTCATAGTAAATTTCAAATATACTTTCCTGGAGAAGTGGTAGGTTAAATCATTAGGCAACCACACCTCTTTATTAAGCGTATTATATAATAGGAAATAAAAAAACACGCGTTACATAAAATTCATAGTAAATAAACAGGTAAAAGCGTCTTCTAATGCCAACATTATAAGTAACAATTTTCTAACTCAGTGTATTATTATGTGTAATTAATCTAAATGTGAATGTTTTATTATATACAAATTACAATCTACTGTAAAAGCCGATTAACGTATGAAAACTGTATGTAGGGTTGACCAATAAAGGCGTAATGGAAATAGGAAAGTAGCACGCATTTAAGGGCCAATGTTTACTGTTATTGTGCTTCGGCAACCAATATACGAATTATCTTTAGTATGACATCTTTAGTTTTGTGAAAATACTCCACTACTTTGTTATTATTGTATACAAAGATCGTCAGCGTGTAAAGCCACGTTGTGACGACATACGCTGGTTCGAGTACAGCTGGGTAAATAACAAATAATAAGAAACTAGCGTACAACATCGTAAATATACTACATCGTACAAAACAAGGCACGGTGGTTAGATTTATGGTGTTAAATCGTAACTTGTAATCCACTAACCTGACCTAATAGGATTTGGTTGTGGACATAAGTCTTATAATCAGCAAACAATTTGTATATCTACATCTTTATCTAAGTTCCGCCACTAGATAAGACAAAACTTGCTCAACATTGAATTTGTTTTCTTATGCAAATGCAGAATTAGACAGTTCTTGATATACGGCCGTCCAATTTGCATTTTAAAGAGCTTTCTGCATTTTATTACTCTGTGCGAGAACAGGTGAGTCTCGAAATCGTTAGACGGTCTCAATTACTCGACGTATTTCGTATTATGGTTATGTAGATATTTTTGCTTAGTATGACGACCCTTTACTAGATGGCGTGATGATCCGCTTGAGGTTTGAAGATTGGAAACGTAGAGAACAAAATAGTGTGCCATGTGGGACACCCTAAGTCGAATTCAATATGTTAATGTATTTTTAAGAACTTATTAATTAGAGTCTCAGTCTGTAATACCAGTCTAACATATAAACTCTTTAATGTTTTCTGTACCAAAACTTTATCGAGCATCTATAAGGTCGCCGAAGTCCGCAACATTTCTGAACTCTGCCCGACCTCGTTGATATTAATTAAGCTTGCGACCAGTTTTCCAATGACATCTTTTATTCACATAAACTTTTGTATTTGAACTGTTTTCAGTTTTTTGTTTTCAAAGATAAATTTGTAGCCTTGTTGTTTGCTATTACTGTTTAGCTGGATGATGTAATATGTTAATTTAGTATGTAGAATTTACATTATATTTAATAAAGCTTCTCTTATTAATACTAAATAAATTATTGATGGAAATTATCGTCTATACTTGAGGCGTTCAGTTTATATTACTTTGAACCGTAAAGTATATTTTTATGTGACTGTGGAGGTACGGCTTTCCGCATTGCGACTGAACCTCGACACTGAGTTAGTGTCTCTGTATTTTAACGATGAATGAAAGTAACTGTTTTACAAGTTGTTATATTATGGTGTACTTTATTTTGATAATTTTCAGAAGTTGTCAAACCATTATGTTTTCGGCCATTTCACACGTTTTTCAGGGGTTGTCAACCTTTTTGACATGCATACTTCATCACTATGTTTTTCTTCTCAATTTTATTGCGTTGTTATTATGCTATCACAAAATTATGTAGTTAGAAATAAAGAGAATCGTCAATCTTTCAATTGGCAAGCAACCGTTTTCCTACAAAGCTGCTGCTGTTCTTCAGAAGTAGTTAGTTCGTAATTAATGTAAAAAGTGTATGAGTTTTCAGTTCGTTATTTAACTCGCAACTTTCGTACGTATGAGTATGTCTTTTCAATTTGAAATTTTTATTCTCATTCCGACTCTTTATTGCTAGTATTTGTGTCGAAATTCGTTAATAAACAAAAGATTAATTCAAAGAAATCTTTACAATTGAGCTTAATCAGCGCGATGTCCGGAATGTAGATAAAACTTTGGAATAAGTTTCCAATTTAATTTGTTAAATTCTGGCATCACAATTCGAACCTTTTAACACGTAACTTTTTTTTTATGCAAAAAATTTGTAATTCGTAATTCGTTTTCGTCAAAAATTGTAATTTATGTCCATTAATGTTGCAAGGAATGAATTTTATGAAAAATCTTGGGTGAAAGGTTTCAAAGTATAGTT
>NW_020653608.1:1340047-1461072 GCF_003589595.1 Hyposmocoma kahamanoa | reverse complement strand
GGGTCTAATACAAAAACCACGAAAAAAATGTCCCAAGTCAACCTATTCGAAATTTAAATTGTAATGTCATCGCAGTATCGCGCTGTCAGTAGAACAAATGAAGACTAAAGCGGAGTTTGGCGCTCTGTATACGATTTTAGCGCCTTACAAGTGCGGACACTTTTTAGCGCGGACCCGACGTCCATATAATTGTACGTCATTGTTTTTAAAGGTTTTTATTAAATAAAGATTGACTATCGTTTTGTTATTATTGCAAACATCGGCAGTTTCAAGTTTGTATCTTTTTTAATGAATTGTACGAGTATATTTATAAACGGTGTTCCCTTAAATTAAGATATTATGTTAAGATTAACAATCATAACCTTTTTCTAAAAAAAACCCGGCCTTAAAAGTGTGTGGATTTTAATCTATTTTCAAGTTTTTTTGAAATCGAAAGTGAAGGAAAGTGGGTGAATTTCAATAAATCGTATTCAACCCTTGATTAGAGAATGTTTTCTTCGAATTTGAATGGTATCACTATTGAGGTACCCTCTTTCCAACAAAAAAAGAATTATCGAAATCGGTTCCCAAATGCCCAGTAATCGCATAGTATACATAAAAAGAAAAATGTAGTAAAAAAAACAGAGGATTTTTTTCACATATGGTCGATTGGATTCACAGATGAAGCTAGCAACTTTTTAAAAGTCTTTGAATGCATCATTACTTACATTAACGTCATGAAATGAGAACTTTCGGTCCACTACTTTGTTAACGATTTACTTAATTTAACCATCATAACTTCCCTGAAAACACAGAAGCTGGATCGCATTATCCTGTGCTAAACAAACCAGACTAAAACTGATAGACTCGACTCTCTCTTCAATACATGAATAGCCCGAACGTAAGCTCTGGAAAATAACGTGTGAAAATCTTTCAGAGCCTGTAAGTTTAAGTCCTTTATTTAGCTGTCAGCGGCGTGTGGTCCATATAATACGCTCCCACTCCGAAGCCTCAAGAAATTGGCTAATCTGGCCATGGGGCTCTTTATCTACCAAAGCGGATAAGAGCTATTTCAACAACTTTGGCTAACTGGGGAGTTGAGGTGTCATAATAAGGAAATAATTATGCCGCAAATGAAATTCTACGGTTTATCTTTATGATGAACAAGTTATGCGCCTATGGCAACACGCCTATCTATAACAGCTGCAGTGTCACTTAAAACTTTAATTCTCAAAGATTTTCCTGAGACGTGTAATCAACTGGAACGCAGTAATGCTTACATTACTCCTTGGCAGCAGAAAAAGGTATGGTGGCAGTAATTCCCTGGACGAATTCTTCACAAGCAGCTCTACTGCTCTTAAGAATGCCGCTGTTTGTAAGAAACGCTGAGGCATACGTTATTGTTTTGTATTATATTATATTTCAAGACCAGAACACCCAGAGTAAAAGCAATTATGCTAAGCCCGTGTCTCAAATTGTTTTGTATCAGGAATTAAACTAACGTGTTAAGGTAAATAGTGCTAACTGCTGATCCATCAAGCTGTTCAAGCTTTCTTTTAAGCTCTTCAGATCCAACAAGCTCTTCTTTAGTAGTAGTAGAGCTCCCTGTGAAAGAGTTCGTCCAGGGAAGTCCTGCCACCTTACCTATTTCTGCCGCCAAGCAGTAATGTCAGCATTACTGCGTTCATTACATCGGACTTGTCAACTTAATGTCTCAGGTAACGGGCGCAGTGGCAGTGCCTCTCAGATCTTTGCAATTTAAAGCTCTGAGTGGCACTGCAACTGTTATGGACAGGCGTGTAGCTTACGATCAGGCGCACGACTTGTTCGTTTCGTGACTTGGTAAATAAAAAAAAAAACACATATGAAAACAGCCCGCGACATACCGCTTTCAATTCTTTCTCACTTTAAAGCAATCTTGCCTCACGATTGAAGAAGATCTTGAAATTTGAAATAGAATCATCTAAGCAAACAGCCCTATTCTGTAATTTCTCTCGCATTCGACTCTGGAAGGAGCGAATGCGTAATTAATCGAGCAACTTCTGTCACTGAAGACCTCGCCCTACGAGGGGTGTAATTTCGTGATTGTTGTGACTCACTCAACTGAACCGATGGAATATGACAAAGAACAATGAGTAAACAGAAAATAAATACCACAAAAACGCACCTCTCGAGTAAAAATGGAACGAAAATAAATCTCCTTTAGAACGACATCTTTTTAAGCTTTTGTTTGTTTATAAGAGTGTATACCTGGCTGTAATGTGTTTTTGTAACCTTTTATTGTATTTTTATTTGTTGACTGTTAATGTGCAATAATACAAAGTGTGGTCTATTGCGCTCTTTGGCCGGTTCAAACCGATCCTAGTGTGATGCAACCTTAAGTATCATTATCTTGCAAGTGATTGTACAAAAAACTAAAAAACAAGAAAGTATCACAAACGCGGAAAGCACCTGATACATCTAGTGAAAGATCAAATGACCCAATCACTAAAAGGATGCTTTACCACCCTTACCCCGCTTGAAGGGGCCAGTGAAATGTGTCCCTAATTTTCGGGCAAAATAACCCTCCTGCCAGGCTATAAACCACTTTATAACTGTGCTATTACGCTTTATATTACCTTATTGGTGGCGCTGTCTTTGTTCGCTGTAATGTAAAGGGTAGTTTTTCAAATAATTGTTGGGGATTGTGGCGAGAGTCGACAATCAAATTATGCTTGTTGTATTGATTTTAACGATACTCGCGTCTTGTGAGCGAGTCACTAATAGTTTACAACTCTAAGTGGATGCATTACGTAATAACCTGATATATATTCATAGAATTCATTAACTACGTTTAATAATTGAGTGAAACAGAAACTTTAAACTAAAGGTTATATTTTACAGTTTCTGCATGTATTTGGATGACAAAAATCCATGGTAATGACGCGTTTAGCTCTTTCAGTTATTTAAAAAATATGTTGTAAATACTAAATGAACAATCATCATAATCATCAACTCGTTTATAGTCCCACTGCTGGGCATGGGTTTTCTCTCTTCCAAAATTGTTTTAGGGAATAGTCCGCACGCTGGCAATGCGGGTTAGGGACTTCACACGGTTTCTGAAGATTGTAAACCTTTTTCGACGTACAGATTTACGAAAAGAAAATTAGAGATGCGAGCCCACGATTCGAACCCACGGCTTCTGCTTGAGAAATAGGTCAAACCAGGTTACCACGGCTTATTATCAAATGTCTATTCACAAAGAGAAATTTATAGAGTTTCTAACTCATGTTTCTGAATATACATTGCATAATATTGCAATTTCAAGTGTAATTTGCTTACTATATAAAGATAATATAAGAATATAAGAAATACAGTAATGTATTTAAGTTTTAAGGAATAGATTTTATTTTATGATACCAAGTGGCGGGACGAACAAGTCGTGCGCCTGATGGTAAGTGACACGCCTGTCCATAACAGTCACAGTGCCACCAAGAGTTTTAAATCGCAAAAAACACAGAACACTGCTACTGCGCCCGTCACCCTGAGACATAAGTTGTATAATTTAAGTCCCATGTACCAGTAATTTCACCAGCACCCTTAGCCTTCAAAACTCTAACTCAATAATGCTCTAATTACTGCTTGGCGGCTGGAATAGGTAAACTAAGTACTTCTCTAGATGAGCTCTTTAATATCTATAATATAATCTCTTTTCAAAGAAGTTTGATAACAAAATTTAATTGTTAATACAAAGATCGAACACTCAGAAAAAATTCCTTCGATCCGGTCAGATTCGAACCGACGTCTTCTTGCATACCGTGTCAGACGCTATACCAACTAAGCCACGGAACGAACCAACGGACCTCACGAATTTTTCTATGTGCTTGCGTCTTGTCTTTGTACTTGGTCTTTCAACGACTTTCTAGTCGTAGCGCCATCTATGAGAAATCTATGACAGATTTATCACCCAGTTAGTACCTTTACAGCTACCAGTCCTGGCGAGAGATGTCGCTATTCGCTGTATTAATTAAATTTTTATTGAATTGATATTCAATTATTTTTTGTGAAATTACTCCACTAGTTTGTTATAATTGTTAATACAAAGATCGAACACTCAGAAAAAAATCCTTCTTAATTCTTAATTCTTATATTTTTAAATTATGCGATTTCTGTTTCTATGTCAGGCCACGTGTCCACGCTAAGAAAAGACGGGTCTATGCATTCGTGTCGTTTCTACACACGAACTGTGTACATTGCCTCCGCTCCGGACAAGAAAAAAATATTGTCTACCCCCGACACGACGCACTCTGCCGCTATTGCATGGGGCGGGGTGAGGTGCATTGTCAGTAAACGAACGTTTATGCGCGTGGACGGGTGTTCTATAGTAATCAACATATACAACAATATATTTCTTCCCACAGTCGGTAGTAAAACGACAGCTACCTGGAAGACTCTTAATGCACTGGCACATTTTATCCTACACACGTCTTTCCGAAAGCATTCGTATCGTGTACATTTTCATTATTTTCTCATCTGCAACAGACACGACATGTTTTCGTGGCTAGATCCGACAAAGTTCTTGTCGTGTACAAGATCATTCTCATCTTTTCTGTAGGAAACACGTCGAATTTCTTGGCGTGTACACGCGCCCTCGTGTCGTGACATTATCCAGCGTTAATAATGGTTTCTTTTGTGTAAACAGAACACTAAAACATAGGTCAATTTTTGCTTCAAATGTAGGCCCAGGGATATTATGCACAAACTACATTGCGTGTCATGTAGGGCCCCTAAGTACACAATGACAATTTTCTGTACTAATTGTTTTGACGCTATTATGACACCACAATTGTAATAAATAAAACCTAAATTTCAGCTACGAATAGATCGAATTAAGTAGAGCTTCAAACTACACTTCAAATAATATACATGAAGTGGATACTCTCTCCGATTATAAATCAAAGGTAAAAAATCAAGACATAATAGTTATTACCTTAGTAGCGATAGAGCTCTTGAAGAAAGGGTTCTTCCAGAGGAGTATTGCCACGTTACCTATTTCTGCCGCCAAGCAGTAATATGAGCATTACTGCGTTCCGGTTTTGAAGGGTAAGGATGCTAGTGAAATTACAGCCATATGGGACTTTTCAACTTACGTCTCGGTGTGAAGGGCGCAGTAATAGTGTACCTTAGTTCTTTGCGATTTAAAGCTCAGAGCGGCACTGCATCTGCTATGGACAGGCGTGTCCCTTACCACCAGGCGCACGACTTGTTCGTCCCGTCACTTGTTATCATAAAAAAATTTATAAGAAAGCCGTTAAAACCAAAAAGAAAGATCTGTAACAAACTCATAGATAATTCGTTACGTCTGCTTACTCGATCTTATAGCGCAGTTGGTACAGCCCTGACCCTAGTTTGGCCAGCAGACGTGGATTCGAGTCCTATCAGATCGAAGGAATTTTTCCTTGTGTTTCGTGTAATATTATATATCGTGGCCTTAAAGTGAAAATCTCGCATACGCGTTTTAAACTTCTTTTTTTTTTTATAGTAAATTAAATAATAATAACAATAACGCACACACTCTATGTAAGCCCTGCACTAGGGAAACCCTGAGTCGCGGGTACCATGGACACACACATAGACAACCACAAATTACACCCAAACTCACTAGAGAAATAAATGTAGGTTATACAAATATTTCTCCCGGCCCGGAAATCAAACCTGGGACCTTTGCGTGGCAGTCGCATGGTAACCGTTCGACCACGGAGGCAGCTAGGTTCTTGCTCAAATGTATTATGAAAGTAATATAGTGTCTGAAACCATATAATATATACCATCATTTACAACATCTTTATCTTCGTCCTGAAAAATTGCAGAAATCGCATACGAAATATTCACTCTTAGACGACGATATTTATATTTTTACTTACAATTACAAATACCGAAGTACCTGCTAGTTTTAGGTAAAAATATAGAACAAATATTATGCAATAATTTCGCGATTTCACGTTATTATTCACTCTTTGTAGTTTATTTCTATCTAGGCTATTAGTCATTAGTCGAGAAACCTAAAACAATAATTGCAACATCCTAAAACAATAGCAAGTAAAAATTCAAAGTAGATTTCGAAGTGTGATTGTTTCGTAGAACAACCATAAAGTATGCGTTAGCTTGCTATCTCTTATAGATAAGATAGTCGGTCGGTTACTTTTTTTGTGGTAGGAACAAAAACACAGCAACTGATTATTATGTTTTATTGTCTACTAGTGTTTGAAGTGACGATTAGAACTGAACAATTTGTTATCATTTTGACCGACAATGGCGGTGTCCAAAAAGAAGAATAAACAGTAAACAAACGTTAAATACGTCACGGTCACGGTTGACAGTCAACCGTGACCATGGGACCTGTAAAGGGCCCGAAACGTCGGTTTGTTTGAAAAAACAAATATACGCGATTTAAATCCGGAAAAATAGTTTCATTCCTAGAAAACCTAAGAACTCGTTAAATACGTCCCTAAAAAAATATAAGGAAATGTTGTCGCTTAACCCCATATGCAGCAATAGAGCTCATTGTGTAAGAGTTCGTCCAGGGAAGTACTGACACATCAGGGCATCATTTAACCCTTATGGAGTAAAAAGTACCAAATTTTTTAATTGACTTTGAGTGACCTAGACAAACTCAAACAGCCAGTACTTGCTCTTGTTTGCGCCAATATGTAAAAGTGAAACAATATAATTACAACTAAAACAACAGTTAGATAAATAAAAAGATGATTACAATTATACCTAAATAATATAATAACTTATCAAAGTAAATAAATCTTGTCACAGAGATCACCACGCTGCGAAAATTCAATAAAAAAATGTTTGTTGTTTCTGTTTCTGGTTGAACAAAAAAAAAAATACCGCGAAAACTTCAGAACTTTGCTTCGTGATTTTTTTTGCGACGATTGAAATAAATATTTCTTTTTTCTCGCAATCGAAGTGAAAAGTAAAGTTTTCACCACAAGACTAAAAACCAATATAAACCCTCCTAGTAATAGACACCCTTGCTAAAGCTCGGATGGTTAACCACCTCGAGTACTGGCTCATTTTAGTCCCTCGATAAAAAATATACTATCATTATTGACGACACAATATATACGTAATATGAATATTGCCTGCAAATGTAATTAGATTTACCCTTAGTACAATAAAGCCACATAATAATCATATGTCTAAAGCGCTTTTTAATTTTTCGTGCTCTAAAAGTATATCAATATTATAGTCTTACATAGCGGGAGTAAGAGTGGTTCCACACGGCGCTTTTAGCAGCGATGGAAACGCGATGCACGATTTAAATTAATTAACAAATTTATTTATTTAATGTATTCAATTATTTCACTTTTAAATTTAAAATTAACAAGACAAATAACGTGCACTAACCTATACAGATTTTTCATATATAATTATTCAACATAATTATAAATCGCGTGTAAGTGACAAATAGTCAAATATCCTTTTGAATAGCAAACGATAAGGCACAAAATTCTGTTTTAAAAACAGTTAAAATTAGTTAACGTGTTTGACTTATCGGAACCTACCCTAACGATGCATAGCTGAAACATTAAAAAATTTCAATATTCTAAAACTGGGTCATGGTTTTACTCAATACTCAATACTTTATTACATACCATAAGCATTGACTTACAATTATATGGACGTCGGGTCCGCGCTAAAATGTGTCCGAACTTATAGGGCGTTAAAATCGTATATAGAGCGTCATTCACGCTTTAGTCTTCGTTTGTTCGACTGACAGCGAAGCAAGCAAAATTAGACAGTACTGTGATGACATTACAATTTAAATTCAACGTTTTAGCTTTTTCATATTCCTTTACATGTCACTACGTTTAAATAGGTTAACTTGGGACATTTTTTTCGTGGTTTTTGTATTGGACCCGTCGTCCATATAATTGTAAAGCAATGACCATAAGCGATTAAATGATGCACTTTACATTGCTAAAAGTGCCGTGTGTAATCACTCTAAAGTGCATCATTAGGAACTAAAAAGTACTTACTTTTTAAATTTACTTTTTTAAAAGTAAATAAGTGCACATTTGACCTACCGGCACTGCAACTGTTATGGAAAGACGTGTCGCTTATCACCAGGCGCACGAACTGTTCGTCGCTTGGTCTTATCAAAAATAAACATTTTCTGAGAACACCTAAATTCATTTCCCCGTACAAACACGACTATGTAGCGGCACCAGCAAGTGGTGTACATATTTAATGTCGGAACCCTTTGCGGAATACTACATGGATTGTAGAAGTGGGTTGCTAGAATTAAATAATAACATTGAAAAGGGTTACTTAGGGTTATAACAAACTAGACCAACGGTAAACACCCTTAGCACTAGATGTTCCGCTTTCGATTCCCAGATGAAGTAGAAAATGCCATTTTGTAAATTACTTTTGTCCTGGCAGTTCTGGGAAATGTCCACTGAGTTACTTTCGTTATTTTAACGCCAGAACTTATCTCTCTGAAAGCACATTAGTCAGATAGATAACAAAAGTTTATTCACTTCCATGACAACTTATTTGCTAAAACTGATGGTATAATTAATATTAAAAAAAAAAACCATTTAAAGTAAGAAATAATAAAATGTCCTAATGAACATTTACATATTCCCTAAACTGTAAAACTTGGGCCTTTTCAAGGCGAGAGTGAATAGGCATTATTTAGGAGTACATGCTCCATCGTCGACCTTATCGTCACTTTCCATCAGACGAGACAGAGGTCAAATGCGCATGTATGTTTTATAAAAAAAAAGTTCTGGTATCCTTCCAGAGCCCTGTCGACACAGGCTCATCGTCTCAAACATCGTACTAGGTTTTATCCTTTCATTTGAAGAAGGAATTTAAAGATAAATTATTATAATGCCGTAATAATGTGTGTATGTGAGAGAGAATGTGTATGTGAGTGGCGTCTATATCTGTTTGTATGTTTATAAGAATATTTATGTAATAAAATAGTTATACCTTATAATCTAACCGGCAGACTTATAAGCACAAATACAAAAATAAAATTTATAAAGTTAAAAGATGTGAAGACAATGACAAGGTGGAAAAAGAAACCATTAGAATGACTGATGTGCTTTATTCTGTTGGTGCATTGATTTAAATTAATTAACTTGATTTTGCCTTTGCCCCTACCCTAACCCTAAGAAATATATGTATGTATTTATGTTGAAAGTATGTAGAGTGGTAATGGCTGAGTGAAGAAAAAACTTTCATAGATTTCTCACAGAAGTCACATGCCAGTTAAGGGAAAAAAATCGTTAAAAACCAAATACAAAAATCTGCAACAAGCATATAGAACAATTTGTAATATCCACTAGTTCGTTCCGCGGCTTAGTTGGCATAGCGTCTGGCACGTTTTGCTGGAAGACGTTGGTTCGAATCCAGCCGGATCGAAGAAATATTTTCTAAGTGTTCGATAACAAACTAGTGGAGTAATGCCACGAAAAATAATTGAATATCATGGTGGTGCTATATCTTGACATGGACTTAATCCTGTTTAACTGTCTATCTTTTTATGATACCCAATGGCGGGACAAACAAAGTCGTGCGCCTTTAACTCGCAAAGATCTTAGGGACATTGTGTTGCGCCCGTCACCCTGAGACTTAAGTCGACAAGACCTATACCTGTAATTTCCCCAGCACCCTTACCCTTCAAAACCGGAACGCAATATTACTGCTTGGCAGCAGAAATAGGATCTTCATCATGACTTGCCACATCATTGTCACCTTACTTTTACGGTCTCTATCAATAATCGTAAGTTTAAGACACCTCACAGTCGATGCAAGAATAAAAACGTCTAATTTTAACTTGAATTACGAAAGTGCCTGCTTTGAAAGGAGTGTTTTCACAATACGTGAAAAGAACTGCAAATTAACGTCTCTCCAACCTTCAATACATTCGCTGTGACAGCCCAAACTCTAGTAATTATACCGAGAAGCGGCCCAAGGTTGTCGGGGTGATGACCGTGTGACGTCATGGCGCACACGCCAAAATTTTACGCAGCAATTTTTGTGAGCATTCAGTGCTACTACAGTTCTTTAACGTGTTATATCGCAAAATTCGCTCTCTAATTGGATTCGGAAGTTACTTTAGACTGTTTTTGAAAGTTTGCGTCCAGTGTTTAGCCCAGTTAAAGGGAAATCGGAGTGGTACACACGGACCGCCTTGTGCGACGTAATGTCACAATCTTCAACAATTTATTTTGTTTATCGTTTACCAAACTACGTTGTATATATTTCGCGTGTTGTTATCACAAGATGTTGTCTTATGTGCGTTAATTTATCTCGAGTTTGGTAATTGGATTATCTACACTGACGTAGCTGCTAGATGCAATCAAATCATCATTTATTACGAATTTTCTTTTTTCGCTTCTAGCTTTTTGTATCAAGATAACTACGAACTTTTATCGACCTTTATTCTCTTCCATCATCGGCCCCTAAATGCAAGTGCAACTTCAATAGTTCTCTATTTTCCTCGGCTAGGTGAAATACTGCATTCTCCGGTACAGTCAGTAGCTGTAAAGCGCCTTGTGGAAGAGTTCGTTCAAGGAAGTACTGCCACTTTACCAATTTCTGCCGCCAAGTACTAACGTGAGCATTTCTGCGGTTCGGTTTTGAAGAGTAAGGGTGGTGAAATTATAGTCACATGGGATTTGTGAACTTATGGCTTAGGGCGCGTGTCCTCGCTAAGAAAACTCGCCGGATCTATGCAAGAATTCGTGTCGTTTCTACACATGAACTGCCTCGGTGCTGGACAAAAAAAAATTGTCTACCCCCGACACGACGCTCTCTGCCGCTATTGTATGGGGTTCATCCGAAGAACAGAGTCCGTTGTGATTATATATCAAAAAGAGAATAGGTACATTACGAGAATAATTTCGTTATTCAAACTCAGGCCCATGTACTTAAAGGTGTTTTGAGAGTTTATGTACCTTATTTCGTATCGGAAATATAAAATCAAACAATAAATAAATCTACAGCGAATAAGAACGAACGAAATGTACTGTGTTCTGAGAACAAGTAGTCTTGCACATAGGTCTTTGTTCTACGGATGAGTCGGTTTATGCACGTCGGCGGGTGTTGCTCAGTAGTGAACATATACAACAACATATTTCTTCCCACAATCGTTAGTCAAACGACAGTTAACTGGAAGACTCGTAATGCACTGACTCATTTTATCCTACACACGTCTGTCCGAAAGCATTCGTATCTGCAACAGACACGACATGTTTTCGTGGCTAGATCCGACAAAGTTCTTGTCGTGTACAAGACCATTCTCATCTTTTCTGCAGCAGACACGTCGAATTTGTTATCGTGTACACGCGCCCTCAAGATGACGGGCACAGTGGCAGTGCCCCTCAGATCTTGCATAGGGCTACAAATCACCGTTTAGAGTGACTTATTCATGTTTTTATACTTTTGAAACTAAAATGTGACGATTTATTAGAAGTCGTGAAACAAAAGTTGCTCGTTATCACAAAAAAAACCTGTATAAATAAATATACTTTTAATACATTTTCATACACTTTAGACGTTTATCGCTTTTTTCATTGTAGTTGGCAGGTTCTTAGGGGATTAATACGCATGTGTTCTTACGATGTCCAGTCCAGGTAAACACATGTGAAAATATATTTGAGTCTTTAGAACAGCCGATCGTAGTCCACTGTTGGACAAAGGCCTCTCCCAATGCTCACCATTGCGCCCGGTCCTTAGCTCGTTGCAACCATCTGCTGCCCTTCGCAAATCGTCACTCCATCTGGCCGTACGGCGTCCTACACTACGTTTGCCAAGAACTCGCTTTACCCATTGGTTATCGGTTCTTCGACAGATGTGACCACCCCTCTGCCACTTCAGTTTGCTTATTTTACCAGCTATGTCGATGCTCCGTATGTCATAACAGGTAGAATATCTTAGAGTAGTTACAGTTAAATAACACTCTATGCCCTTTATTGTTTAGAACTACGTCACCAAGTGTCTCACCGCCTGTGGCATCTTTCACGCCCTGTTTGAGGGGTAACAGTTGTGATTAAACTGGGTATATAATTAATACACACGTACCTACACGCAAACGTGACATACGTTTCGAAACAAAAATTGAGAAATGTTCAAGTGTGGAACAATTTTTTAATACAACCTGTATCATGAGGTTTATTCTAGTACTGCGACATTATATATCAATTGGGGTTGTCGGCTTGTAAGCAATCTTCCAATTTCATGGCAGCTATTGTTTTTGCACACAAATGACTGTCAGTTGACGATGACATTATTTCACGTACCACTTCTAATTCTCAATGTAATGTAGGAAGCATATATCGTCGCTTACTTTCTCAAACTCGTATCTTAAAGCCAACCAAAATTCCAGAAATAAATTGTATATACAAATTTTGAAGGATGATTTCACATCACATTCCATTCATATTCACACACTGGCTTTTACTTATTCTTAAATAAAAAAATGCATCCTAATTAACACCCTTGTTAAGAAATTTAAAATAAATACAAAGTTTTCCCATCTCCTGAATAATCACTCTATAAAAGACATGAGTTTGAGAATGTAAGGCGACGATATTGGAAAACGGATACACCAATGATATATGTACAGGACTCAATGGCTGCAATGATAAGTATACATGTGTATAATTACATTTCAATTGAATAGTTGTGACTTCAAAAATGGTAAGCACCACGCCTATCCATAACTATTGCAGTGCCACTCAGAGCTTTAAATCGCAATAATCTTGGGGGTTGTAATTTCACCAGCACCCTTACCTTTCTAAACCGGAACGCAATAATGCTCAAATTACTGCTTGGCGACAGAAATAGGTAAGATGGCAGTACTTCTTTAGACGAACTCTTTCACACGGAGCGCTACAGCTACTAAAACCATTTTGTTGCGAACCTTCTTCGACGTGTAAGTTTCAGCATGATAGTTTCTTTTACCGTTAACGAGAGGTATTACTATTAATCATTCCCATTAGTACATAACTTAGAAATCAAAGTCTTAGATATATGCCACAGGAAGTCGAACCGCCGATTTCTCGATTGAGAAGCTACTGTTTCGGCACTGAGTCACCACCGCTCCGAAATGACTCAAATTTTTCATAGACCTGATTTGCAGGCACTTATAAACTGTTCACACCAGAAAGACGGAAGCAAAATTGCCTTTTAATGAGCTTACTTAAGTATTCAATTATATGAGGCTGTCCGTAATAAATAATCTGTAATAAAATATGATAACGTTTAAACAAATACATGTATTAAATAACTATAGATACCGTAACAGAAAGAACAGTAAGAATATCAAGCTAGTACATTATACACACCTTGATGTATTTAACCGTTACATTGACAACACTACAATCCATACATTAGCATATACATATATAAACATAGTACACTATAAAATACTACAATAGAAACGAAGGAAGTTTCGTTTTGCACTTGGAATATTGAAACGCGATAGAAATGCGGTGAAGAGTATTAATAGATTGTTTGAAAACAAACACGCAGGCTTTATTTATGACAAAACTAGACGTTATTATATGTATCTATGCAGTGTTATAGGCTTTAGAAATTTAAAAGCCTGAATTGTCCTTGTTATGGATGAATAATTCGGGCTCTTAATTAAGGTAACAAAAATTATTTGAAATATTAGATATGACTTCGATAAATGGGTGGCTAGAAAATGTTATTCACATATGTTCAATCAATATGGATTCAATAGAAACACAGTCAAACCTGGATAAGTGTAATCACAAGGGATTAGATATTTCGATTCGCATGAAGACATATTCCACTTATCTACTTTCCCATCTGGGGGAATAGGTACTTTTGCGTATAAGATAATGAAGGAAAAGAATAAATGGGATTCAGCGTCACAATTGTGGATGTGCCGACATGCTTAAAGGAAAAATGAAGTACGATAAACACCACAAAAGAAAAGAAACTTTTGCGCCACATTATGCGAAATGACCTTTAAAAAATGTTTATATAAGGAGAAAATCAAAGGTAGGTGATGTAAAGAGATGATCGAGACTGGTACAGTAATATAATAGTTTCAGAGGACCATTTATTGATATGGAAGGGAATCTTCTAATTTGAGACCAGGCAATTGTACCTGATCTCAAATTAGAAGATTCCCTGTGGCTATGACTGCCAAAGCAACGAAATTCACTCGGGACATTACCCAGAACACCCAAGACCAAGACCAATTTAGAAAAGTTCGTTTCAGAAATTGATCTCACAGGGTTGACCGTGAATTTACCCAAATAGATCAATTGAGGTAAATAGAACGGAGAACAGGTGGCGTCATACAAGGAAGTCTAGAAGAGGTTGTAAGCTCGTAAGAGAGGAAACCGACAATAGAGAAAGAAAAATACAGGGAAAAATATATTGTCCTGCTGATAGATGTTGGAACTAGAAATGATAAATAAAATTACGCATTTTTGGTAAATTATAGCCTAATTTTATACGTGTATAATTTTAAGTACGTATAATGAAATTACCTCAAATAATTTCAGAAACTTTAGTCATGTAATGAAGATGATCAACTTAACCATAATATTTCAGATCTTTCACATTTCGTAGGAACGTAGTTAACGTTATTACCATTACGCGGCAAACCTGTTATTAAAACAAATGAATTTACATTTAAGGCTTTTGAAAAAAAGGCGCAATTTTCTTCTCATATAAATCGTCGAACAGCTGAATGTGATGAGGTCTGGATGGCAAGTAGAAAAACTTTTGTCCAAATTTTGAAGCCTTAAAACGCACTTAGTTAAATTCAGTTGAATTACACTTTGATGTTCCTTCGAACTATTTGTTGAAAATTTTGTTATTCGCAAATAGGTTTTTACGTCATCATAGCTATAAAAATATAAAAGGCATGAACCAAAACATGCATAACTTTTGGTTTTTCCCTCGTCTATTAAACTTCGTACTTTGGGTTTTACGTCAATTCTTCCCCGAAATATCAATTAGTAACATGTTATTTTTTTTACGTTTAATTACATAATGTTTAGCATTACTATGTAGCAGAAAAAGACAAAATTCACAGTGATCTAGCTATATTTAAAAACAACGAAGTAAAGAGGCCGTTTTGCTAAAGTATATAACTATACAAATCTACTACTACTGCGTTTGAAAAGCCCGAAATGCCTTACTATGATATTTTCATGATTTTTTTTGCTTCTTCTAGTAAAATCCTACATAGCAGTCAGATAAGGAACAGGCTTAGTATTAAGGATAAAGGAACAGCCTTAGTATTAAGCTTCTCAGAAAGTATTACCTGAATAGAGACACGAGTAAGTGACTATACAATTTTCCGAGTTACCAAGACGATTATGTACCGCAATACTCAATACCAATCGGTATAATGCGTAAAAGAAAAACGCGGGAAAAAGCGAACAATGCTGCGATTACCCACGCATCAACGCATAGATGGCATGGTGAAAGCGTTACTTTATGTTACTGGTACAAGGTACTCTTCTAGGGCCTTTGCTTTTTACTTTGGATTGGCTTGAGTAGTGATGGTATACTTCGTAGAACTTTAAATAGTAGTTTTTGTATGCATGCTAAATTGAATGTTTTAAAAAGTTCTACCACGTAGTACTCTTTAGGGATAATTTACATAGGAGTTAAATGAAGAAAGTCGGACTACATCAGGGTACTTATCTAGGACCTATTTTATACAAAATGTATATTAATAAACAGGGTGTTACTGTATTCTTTCTGTTGTTAGGGATTTCAAAGTTTTTATCAGAGAATATTAAGACTTCACAACGATGGAGACATAATAAACATAAATGTCAAACAAAATAATCTACATCAATTTTCCGCTATAAGCACTAACTCTATTACAATTTATCAACGCCTTGGCAAATATCCAACATTTCGAACACATAAGTCGACCACATTTCGATTAAGTCGATTAATCGGCCCTATTCAAAACGTAGCTAAATCTATTTATAGTTGACTGACGCTCGTATCTTTCTTAATTGAAAAAGCTACTCGTATTATATATACCCCACTTTGGTCGCCGCAACGATTTTAAAAATAGACAAGTTGTGCGTTTTCGACGTACCGATTCCCCACTATTCCTTACAAACTTGCAACCTTATATCTAACCATTAACGACTTTATTTACTACGCAATAAAGTTTAATACAGTTTGTGGTTTAAGTATGTATGTATGGACATGTAAGCGTGTATAGATAGGTACGTATGAAGGTTCAATGGATTCCTTACGATATGCTCGCTGTTCGAAATCCGAATTCAAACAAATAGAATGCTCGATTTACGCGTGGAATAGTGTTGTGAATCGGATTTGACATTCGAGAATTGATTCGGTCGATTCTTGGAAACGTTTTTGATGTTCGATTTACCTGAAGGTACTGTTTACGTGAACCTTAGAGAATTTGAGTTATTTCGCAAAACAGTTTACTTTTGTAGTCAATGAAAATTTGGTATATACAAAAATTAACTTCTGTCAAGTCGTTTTCAGAAGTGTCGTGAATATGTTTTTAAAGATATCATGGCCGAACAGGAGCAATAATTTTAAAAGTTAAAATAGATTGATTGTTATTATTATTATATGATGCCAAGCTACGGGACAAAAATGCCACTCAGAGCCACTCAGAGCTTTAAAACACAAAGATCTGAGGTACACCGCCACTGTACTCTTTAAAACATAAAATTGACAAGTCTAATGTGCTTGTAGTTTTACTGGCACCCTTACCCTTCAAAACCGGAATGCATTGATGCTCACATTATTGCTTAGACATAAGTACGAAGGGAGTATTTTCCTAAACAAACTCTTTCACAAGAAGCTTGGCTGCTACTAGAAAAATTTAGCTTTGTTGCCCAATCAATAACCGCTTGACTGAGCTCGAAAAATGTGACTGCCATCTTTTTTCTTTCCCACCAATAAATCACAGAATACTCCAACATGTATAACGCACAATTGTGCGTAATAATTATCACACAAAATGGAAAACTACCATAATTTCACAATGAGTAATTTAATATTCAATGCAATATTACTTTGAGTTTTATGTAGAAATGAGTTCCTTGGAAGGGCCTCGTTCCCAGTCTGTTTTAATAATAAATGTCCCATCTCCCAGCAATATAGGCCATGCTTGGAACCCGGGAATTCTTTCAAACGGTACTCTCGGCCAAAAGTTTGTTTAAAACAGATTTTAATTAAATAATTTAGTTTGATACATTGAAAAGCGAATATGCAAGCAAATAAAGTTTTGCAGCCTCTTTGTATTTTTTTATTTCATCGGGTGTTATCAACTGCTCTATGTTTTTTTATTATGTTTGTGTACATCTACACTAGTGCATTGTCGTAATAATATATTTTTTATTTTTTTACAGGTAAGAAGAGTGGTAATGCCATCTTTTAACTTGAAGAACGAACCCTCCAAAATGGTAAAATCTCCTTTTGATTACATTATAAATCGACTTGTCTTAAACTAACGCAATGGTTAACTTCATCTATATAGTCTCTTTTGTTGATATAAAATCAAATTAATAAGAAACAAAATAATTAAAAAAAATAGAACTTTTCTAGAAGCAGAAGATGCTATAAAAAAATACGTCTCTTAAAATATTTAAAGTTTCACTGACATCAAAAACAGTGTTGTCCGTCGAATAGAATAATGTAATTATGAACAGAAAATAATGAATGAATAATAGAATAATAATATGTATAATTAGTTAATTTTAATATACAAATCAGATTAAACTTCTTATAAACCTAAATAAGGTAAACCTATTTGAAGCTCAGAAATATAATACATCGTAGTTTAGCAATTACAGTTTCGAAAGCAGTAAAGAGGCTACTAGAGATGTATCCTGTTATTTCTGGTTTGAATATAGTGTATCACAGTAGTAACAGCTGTTCTGTTCTAAATATTTTTTTAACGTTTTGGTTACATTAGTCTATGGTACAACTACAGATAACAGCCTACAAATTAAACTTAGTACTATTACATAATTATCACACCTTTGGTGTAATAATTGCACATCTGCAAAAATCACAACTTTTTTGGAGAGAGTATTAAAGATTCTACGAACGAAATTAGTCGGTAACTTAAATATGAGAGTTATAAAATGTCACATATACATAGTTTGTTTTAAGTAGTTCGTATTATTTTTATCACTCTCACGTGATAAAAACACTTGACGTATAATCACATATGGATAAATTTACCAAGGATACGGTATGTAGCATTATAAATCTGACATCTCATTTATTACCTATACAGGGTGTAAAAGTTAAGTGCGCCCAGGCGATTATGCGTAAATATAAGAGATATCAAAAACCTTTAAGCTGATATGAAAAGTACGTTACCTAATGTGTAAAACGACAGCAATAACTTTTTAAAAATTAAACTAGAAATATCCAAAATTGTAACGTTACAAGCTCCCATACAGATAACGAAACTGCTATAAATAAAGTAATAAAATTTATTTTAATCAAATAAATATAAAGTGATGTTCATTTTTAAGTTTAAGTAAACAAATTTTGTATTCAAAGCGTTGTTCGAAACTAAAGTGCCTCACTACAAATGTCATATAAAATGTATAAGAACGTTTAGCATTAAAATTTTGGATATTTCTATTTCTATTTTAAAACAGTTATTGATGTTGTTTTATTCATTAGGTAACGAACTTTCGATATCAATTTAAAGATTTTTGGTATCTCTTATATTTACGAAATATTCGCCTAGGCACACTTAACGATTACACCCTGTATACCGTGCCCTTAATAATAAAAACACAAAATTGTAAGGGCAATAGTTTTGGGCAACTGACTATGTAGAAAAATAATGTATGACAAGTAAGTATTTTAATATCAAAAAGTAATTGATGCTTTAACTTTCTTATAGAGTAGAATTTAATACTCAATAATTTTATTGCTCCACATTACTAGGATAGATGTTTTAAGTACATTTATTGCTATTTAATTCTTAAGTATCAAGTTTAATGTCCTCTTTACCATGTAACATTTTTTAATCTGTGTTGTTAGTGTCCCACAAATCGCTTTTTGAATTTCGTGAGCTTCGACGTTATTTTTACTGAAACTGGGATTCAGTGCTGATTGAAGAACATAAAGCTCAATTCACATTGTCTAAGAACAGAATAAAAGCGAATTTTCGTAATGAAATCGCACATTGCACAATGAACTTTATACCAATTTATAGCGTACAAACTATAATAATAATAAATATCTTTATTTTTCTCAAAGGAACATTACAGTAGTAAAACATATTATTACCTATGCTTAGTGTAATGTATTGTGAGAGACTGGAGCCCAAAGTAAGCAGAGCTTGTGGTATGGGTCTCCAGGCACCCAACCCTTAGTTTAGTCATGTTAGTAGTACTAACAGTAACTAAATACGACAGTGTAGCTGCGAGCATTGCCGAGACAGTGCGGGAATTATTCGAAATACGCGCGATCTGTTTTTTGGCTCGTATTTACTTTGTACGTAACATAAACAATTCATTTGTTTGTGAAAACACAGATTGTATAGAAATTGACATGTACAAAATAAGTATAATTTCGCTTTGTCAGGCCAATCATTGGGCATACAAACATGTTGAAGATGTATTATACATTTACTCATGGATTTAATACGTCAGTCAGTAATTTAAACTCGGTTATAGTTATGAATCAATTTTACTGATAATGAACTGTAAAATGTATGTAGATGTCGAATAATGAGAACAATTAAATTAATTTTGTTTTGATAATATACAGGTAAGGTAAAAAAGACAATAAAAGCCTAAATACTAAAAAGTAAAACTAGGATTTTTCAATTATATGAACAAATTTGGGTCCCCGCGGCAAGGTGCCCAAGATGCTGGCAGCGTTCCCCCCTGTATTACTATGCTAATGCGTTGGGCAAGGTAGCTGCCGGCCCTTGGGTTACCCAGACAGTCTAACAATTTGAATAACATCAAAACAATTATACATACCGGGTGGAAATTTGTAATGCCACCTGGAGGGAAAGTACTCTAAATACTGGAGATATAAATTTTTACTTAAAGGAAACATTCCTTTATTTTTGAAAAGAAATAAAACTGCATTCATAGATTTCCGAAAATTTCTAGCAACACGCGGGAATCGAACCTGCTTTAATCTGAAAAAAATGCACCCTGCACTTTTATTGCAGCGATCGATAGGGTTAATTATAAGAATAAAATGTCTCTCATAAAATTGGTTAATTAAATGAAAAAAAAAACCATTAAATCTTAACGTATTTTAATAAAACGAAAAAAATGGTAATCTAACTAATTAGTAGCTCGAAATGAGCTCCATTCTCTTGGATACACAAATTTAGTCTTTTAACGAATTCATTTTGAGTAACTTTTAATAACGTGTTGTGATGAATTGTATTACAAATCGTATTCTGAACCTCAGCCTTCAACTCGTTTACACTTGCATTGGATTTAAGGTAAATTTGATTTTTAACATATCCCCACAAAAAAAAAATCTAAAGGGGTGAGATCTGGTGATCTCGCAGGCCATCTGATTGTGCCGTTTGTACCAATCCAGGTATTAAAATGGTTACTAATGTAGGTAGTAGTGACTCTGCTGTTATGGGCTGGAGCGCCATCTTGCTGCAGAATTATTGATTTAATAAACATACAGGGTGCATTTTTTTAAAGATTTTAGCGGGTTCGATTCCCGCGTGTGGCTAGCAATTTTCGAAAATCTTTGAATGCAGTATTATTTCTTTTTAAAAACAAAGGAATTTTTCCTTTAAGTAAAAATTTCTATCTCCAGTATTTAACGTACTTTCCTTCCAAGTGGCATTACAAATTTCCACTCTGTATATGTCAAAAATTAAACAATAAATTAGTGATTTTTCTTTTATAAATTTTCTGATTTATTTCTTATTCTTTACTTTACACAAGTTATTACACTACTTACGTAAAGTTGAGGAATAATGCTACGGTTACAAAAACTTGCTTCCATGTAAATAGAGCCTAATTGTACTACAAAAAATGTTATTGTAAGAACGTATGGTATTGTACGATCGACACATCGTGTATAATTTCTAGATTTTATCGAGGACTTGGAGGTTACGAACGAGTATGACATAGATCAGACGTTTTTCGTGGACAGCACCGACTAAACAAGACAATACAAATTGTTATTACAACAAAAATGAAAACGAGAATCTGTGAGTTATATTGAATATGTATGTTGCGCTCTAGACACAGATATACGTTCTATAATATTTACAACGTATTTTAAAAGCTTTTGTCAATCGTTTTCCCCACTCTATCGTTTCGCTAGAGTGCGAGCGGTGTGACCTCCACTCGTCTATCATACATGACAGTTACTGCGACCAGCCACGTAATTCCTCCATGTTTTAATACCGTTAGTTTTTACCTAAAGGCATGTGTACTTTTGCAAACTTGCCAGCAATTTAGCCACAAATATTGTGGTTTAATTATAAGGCTCGATTATCAATTCATTATCCACTACGGTTTTTAGGCTATACGTGGGGAAGTTCACACGTTTTTCAAGGGCTGTGAACTTTTTTCGACATACATTGATACTACAGTCATAGCAATGTGAACCGTCGACTTCTCCACTCTTCTCTTCTATGGGCATTGAATCATATAGACCAGAGATTTCCAAACCTTTTTGTCTCGATGATCAATTGTAATTACTTTCTGCTTTGCGTTGACCCCTTTTCTTTCTAATACGGATTTTTTACAAATTACAAATTCATCAACTTGTAAAATACAGATGTGTTTTTGACAGCTGACGCTGTGCAATTAAATTCGATAAATTCAACTGTAGTAAGACTTCAGACTTCATAAAAGAAATATCAATTTTATACATTTATTTAACCGAATACCTTGTTTGTTATGAAATGTTTACTTCATATGTAATTCATGTGTATTACAAGAAGGTGTTATGTATTATATGTGTAATGTGGATTATTTCATCTTTGGAAAACCAAAATTTTTGTCATTATCTTCCTAAATGGCCACACCCGTGGACCCGGATTACGGTCTCTAGCGTTCGTATTTTTAACCGCCTTTAAAAAAAGGAAGTTCTCAATTCGGCTGCATATTTTTTGTGTGTATATTACATGATTACTCCGTTATTGTGATCGGATTTCGATTATTCTTTCTTTTTGTTAGGAAAGGGATATCTCAGTAGTGGTTCCATTTAAATTCCAAGAAAATATTTCACCTCTAAGAGTGAGGGCCCATTTCACGTTAACCGACATCAATAAAACTGCAAATATATGTAGGAAATGAAACTCCTTTCCATTCCCTATGTGTAACAATCGCGAAAACCTAAGATCTCGATATGTAAATATATCGCACTGCCATTACAATAGTGTAGTAACTCAAAATATGTGAAATTTAATATTATATCATTGCTTGACTTGACTGCCTCCGTGGCCGAACGGTTACCATGCCGGACTGCCACGCAGAGGTCCCAGGTTCGTTTCCCGGGCCGGGAGAAATATTTATATGGCCTACATTTATTTCTCTCGTGAGTTTGGGTGTAATTTGTGGTTGTCTATGTGTGTGTCCATAGCACCCGCGACACAGGGTTTCCCTAGTGCGGGGCTATGTTGAGTGTGTGCGTTATTATTATTATATTATTATTACTGAACGTAAAACTTGATTCTCTACACTTCAAAACAACCGTCGTTAGAATATTGTTAGAAACAATCAAAAGACATCTATTTAACTCAAAATGAGACATACTTTCCGTGAGCGAGTCTGGCCAAAATAATCCTTATTGAAAAACATGAAATTATTTTTTCCATTTTATTGTTAAATATATTTTATAAATTGTTTAAGTGTCTATAATAAACTAAAACATATAAATTTTAATGATTTTTTTGCGGGAAGTGAGTAATTCGTTTTTTTTTCTGAGAAAGTCCTCTTTTTGAGTTACAACACTATTGTAATAGCAATGCTATATGTCATTGTATAAAGTTTTAAGATCAGTTTTTCTATAAAAAAAAGTTACTTTCTCTTACATGTACCCCTTGTAGGTCACAATTGACCCTTAAGTACGATATAGATCGCTTTAGGAATTATCGACCCTGACCACTGCCTGGCTTGGCAAAGGGACTATATAACACTGTTCTCACCGGCTTACCGGAGTAATTTCTTCTACAATTTATTAAAAGAAATTCAACGTTAGATACGTTCTATATCGCCTTACCTTTTTCAAATACTACTGCCCACAAGGCAGTCTACCACTCGTGCTAGAGAAATAAATGCTACAATCTCTGGAAAACATTTAATTTTTCACGTCCAACATAAGTTCCGTGGATAACTAGAGCATCTAAATCATATATATAAGGTGTGATAAAAATAGCAGATCATAATTCAAGTGACTCTATTACCTATAAAAATATAACTGTCACTATCATTGACCTAAGGTCAATGGTCACCATAAAACTCCTTTAAGATCGAAAGAAGAGATTCTTGTGAAAGAGTTCGTCCAGGGAAGTATTGACACTTTAACCTATTTTTGCCGCCAAGCAGTAATATGAGCATTATATTACTGCGTTCCGGTTTTGAAGGGTAAGAATGTTGGTGAAACTACAGGCACATAGGACTTGTTAACTTTATGTCCCTAGGTGACGCGCGCAGTGGCGGTGCCCCTCAGATTCTGACAGGTGCACAACTTGTTCACAAGCAAGTGACTTCAAACGTTGCTTATAAGTACATACAAACTGAAATTAAAAAGTTAATAATCGGTCACCGGAAACTTCGTGACACCGGATTCACGCACTGGTTTGCCACCCTTAGAGGTGGAATATTTTCTTCAAATTTAAATGGAACTAATACTGAGGTACCCTCTTTCCAACAAAAAAAGAATCATCAAAATCGGTTCACAAATGCCGCAGTAAACACGTAACTAACACACAAAAAGTTCGGTCGAATTGAGAACCACTTCCTTTTTTAGGCCATAATAGCTCACTACTGCTGGCCCAATGGGGTTGGAGACTTGAGGCGTTCACAACTTTTAGAGACATTATCTCAGATTTGCGAAGCTTCTTCGCCATGCAAGTTTCATCACGAGGTTGATGACCTTTCATTAGCGAGAGATCGTTTACAAATAATTAAAGACAGACATCAAAGCCACTGGCATACGACGTGGCGACTTCCAATAGGCTACAACCGCACTGAGTCACTCAAATTTGACAGAATACAGACGAATAATGGGAAACTTTTTTAAAAACATCATTTACAACCTTACGCTGAAAGCTATAAGTTAAAGTTTTAATTGTGTCATCATATTGTGATACGTACATGTTTGTGCATATTTTCAAAAGCATCCGGTAATTTATTTAAAGAATGTCACTATGTAGCTTTATTCAAATATTAACCTTGTATGTGTAATAAGAAGATAAAATTTTAATCGCATTAGCGAATCGACGAGCAGAAAATGTAACGTAAAATATTATATTAGAATTCAAATTAACAATGCAATCGTCATTCTCCGTCAAACCCGAACAGCTCCGAAGCTTCGATTTTAGAATAACACGTATGTACGACATACAAACACCGGGATAGTTTTGCTTTTTCATGAAAAAAAAAATTGACATCAAAAGTTTGTAGAATTACATTTATTTGCCAAGTTTTAGTCACATCCATTAACCGGAAGTGGGTGAAATCCAATAAACCGGATTCATCCCCTAATATGCCACCCTTAAAGGTGGAATATTTTCTTCAAATTTGAATGGGACCACTAATGAGGTGCTCCCTTTCTGAGGAATCGCAAAACAGTACAGTCAAATTGAGACCCTCTTCCTTTTCTGAAGTCGGTTAAAAAATAAACATTTTTTACTTTTATCTGTTAAGTAATATTTCATTTACATTTAGTCTTCACAGTTTTGATTTTTATCGAAATTAATACTTAAAAATTAGCCACGTTGAGGCAACAGAGGCTGATTGAGATTCAATGACCCAGTTACGATCATTTAAGACACCACTAACAACAAACGTCACTCTACAATACAATACTGCCTCTGTGGCCGAACGGTTACCATATCGAACTGCCACGCAGAGGTCCCGGGTTCGATTCCCTGGCCGGGAGAAATATTTGTATCACCTACGTTTATTTATCTCGTTAGTTTGGATGTAATTTATGGTTGTCTAATTCTGTGTCCATTGCAACCGTGATACAGGTTCTTGTTATTATTAGTACTCTTTATTGCACACTGGACTAATTACATAACAAAAACGACAAAGGACATGTGCAACTTGGGGCTTTGTGCTAGATACTAATCTCTTCTAAGCAACATCCGGTTCACCAAACTCGACTTATTACATACAATTTAAGTAAATTTACTGGTTCTGAGTTAATTTTTATAATATTATTCATTAAACAAAGCATTTAAAGACAAATACGATGTTAATGTTGTCGTTTAATAAAATAATAAATGATTTATCATCATTCACAGTAATCGATCTTAAGTGTAAAATTGACATACAATTGCAGCGTCGTAATCGATGTGGCTTGCCATTAAGTTATTATAACTCTTAAGATAATAAATGTAAAACATATAGTCCGTTGACGTTTTATTCAGTTGTGTTTTTTTCTGGGATATGTTCCGATTCACAGGTGTTGTGTGCACGCGGAACGGGCCACATGCGATATTGATGTAATCACAACTGTGTTACGTTCGAAAAAACGCACCGGAGCGGGGAAAGTGACGACTGACGCCGCGCCTCAAGATCGTGAAAGGTACTTAGACGATCACCAGTTTTGTAAGACACCTGCCCTCGCTCTCGTTTTAAATAAGATATTCGCTAAAACAAAAGAGCATCGCCTTCTGTCGGAGCTCGTAATTTCACGGCGCTGGGCAAACTTACAACACCCACCGAGCGTTCGGAATTCGATCTACTTTCGCGTAATCTGTAGGAATGAAATACGTGGCCCTAGTTAGTGAAGTTATGATTTTTGGAGAAATTTTTTTATTAAGAGAGCCGTGTTTAGGATTGCCAGATACTGACTTATCATTTCCGGGACAATTCTACTAGGGTAAGGGAGGTGGGCCGTCTACTACTACAACTAATTTCTCAGATGGCCATCTATATACTTTGATGGTCATAACATGGCCGTAACATTGTTTTCTATCTTTTGGGAGTTTTTAGTATTCATTTACTAGGTACCTACAAAAAGTTTACGTCATTCGCAATCAATATTTCGATATTCCTTTCCACGACTACAGCGCTGCATCTGGGGGACTTCTTTTATGAAAAGGATACTAGTAACTTCGTAAAAAAATATCATAAATAAAGTCTAATTACTAGACACGGACAAAACGGATTCCGGGACAATCCCGAATTTCCCGGCCATCTGGCAAGCCTAGTAGTGTTGCATGTTTGACAAAATGGCACAAATATGGGATTGCGAGGTATAATACGGATGGTATCGAAAGATCTCGGTGTTACAATATAACAAAAATACGCTTTTATTTCATAAAAGGAGGAGAATCTTAATTCGGCTTTAGGTTTTTTTTGTGCGTATGTTAGGCATTTATGAACCGATTTTGGATGACCCTTTTTTGCTGGAAATGAGTATACCTCAGTAGTGGTCCCAATGAAATTTGAAGAATATATTCCGCCTCTCAAGGTGGCAAATTAGAGGATGAATTCGGTTTATTGGACCACTTTCCGACCAATAAAATTTGGCAAATAGATTTAATTCCACAAACTTTTAAGGATAGTTCTTTTTATAAAAAAAGTTGTGATTATATTACACCTATCTATTATATCTATTATTCAACTAAGGGGCGTCCCCCGCTACAGCAAAAACAACTGTAGCAACTGATAAAGCTCTAATTATGATAGATTAGACGAGACGAGATTAGATATGAAAACACCAATTTTAAATTAAAATAAAGTACTTAATATTTGTTTAAAAAGGAAGATAACATTGATAAGTCCGTGAAATTGAGAACAAAAAAATAAACTCAGTACTAAAAAAACCGACCTCAAAAGTTCGTAGAATTAAATCTATTTGCCAAATTTTATTGGTCGAATATTCGGTTACCGGAAAGTGCGCGAAACCGGTTTCCTCCCCTAGTTTGCCACTCTTAGACGTGGAATATTTTCTTGAAAATTTAATGGGACCAAATCTCCATCTTTAAAAAAATATGTATATCGACCTCACTTATTTTTTTATTCCTATTCTTTTTCGCGCTATTTTTAAAAAAGTTACGTCAGTTGCTTAATAATAAATTAAGAAATAACGATTCCAAAAGAAGTTTTTATTGAACTTTAAAGTCACGTAGTTATCAAACCGCACTCGTTCTTAATAATACAGCGTTTGGAATCGTAAATGTTCTGAATACTGATAAACTACAAGTAACATCTTTAATTTATAGGTGACTTGGAATTATTAGAGGTGAAACTGCACAGCCTTGAACACCGCCGTAAAGTTTCGATATTCTACAGGATATATCACGGAGATTGTGCGATTCAATTGCATGATTTAATTCCGCCTTCCCGTTTCCATCATCGGGGGACTAGACGTAGGCTGGGGTTCCACCCCTATGCTGTGGATATTCACAGGTTTTGGCACGGAACGTTTCGTTTCCACATTTATATGGCGAGCGGCTAGAGAGTGGAATTCCCTTCCTGCGGACTTATTTTCCGATCGCTATAACTTGGACTTTTTCACGGCAAGAGTGAATAGGCATTATTTAGATGCTGTAGTGTCAATTTATAATAGTTATTAGTGGGTTCACGTATATTGGCCGAGCAGTCTAGAATAAACCTTTAAGATAGACGCAACACTTTTATATCTCATATAATAAAATAATAAATCCCAGCCCACGTGTAATCCGCCGATGATGGAAAGGGGAAGGCGGAATCAAATTATGCAATACCATCGTACATACTCCGTGATGTATTCTGTAGAATACCGATAAGCTGGCAACTCTACGGCGGTGTTCAAGGCTCTGCAGCTTCGCCTTTATTAATTCCGAGTCACCTATAAAACTCTTGGCACGCTTGTCGATTGAATCCAAGACGGCCAGTTGGTATGTAGCAGAGCCATCCCAAAGGTAGCAGCAGTACTCCATACACGATCGAACTTGTGCTTGGTACAGCTGAAGCAACTGTCCCGGTGTGAAGTAACGCCGCACTTTGGAAAGGATCATAAGCGTCCTGGCTTCATTTTTGACCATCGATTCCATGTATCTGCTGAATATCGAATATTGGAATACTTTTATAGCGTAACCAGACACAAAAACAATTAATTAATAGTTTCCTCAGTTTCCTATAATCCCTAAAAGCAATTCCAATAAGTAATGCATGGTAACTAATAAATGATACTCGAAGTTTAGTAATTTAAGTCAAAATCCATTTATTTGGAAATGTTCCATAAACCCAATTCGCACGATAATAGTTAATTCGCACGAAATGATGCTTCTACGTTTGTTACTTGTGTGTAAAGTTGACGCTTTACCACTATAAGGCCGCAAATTCGGAACGGTGGTTCAAGGTATGCGCGTACAGTGTGTCTTGTGTATCCAACACAGGACACACGCTTGCGCGCAATATACGGATTAGGATTATTTTTGCGTGCAAGCAACCCCTGTCCGTAGCGGGCACCTTGCTTTTTCTTCTTAACCAATGGCGTTTAGGAACTGCGTACCTAATCATTTTGGAGTGGTGAAATTTGAAGAAATTTTATTTTACAGATAAGATATTGCATATTAACATTGCAAACATATTGCATTATATTACAGCAACAAAATGTCGTAACCATTTTTTAAATATAAGCGTGTAAAAGCGATATTTATTAATTAAATAAAAATTTAAGAAACCACTGATTCAAAACAGTGTACGCCAAGAGGTCACCAATTACCAACCGTAAGCTAACAACTCGTTGAGACCATTTCGATAGGGATGCGCGATTGCGAATGATTTGGATATTCGACTCATTAGTAATTACTAATCCTGTCATTCGAATGACAAATTAGTAACCTACTTATTTTCGTATTCGAATTATCTGAATGGTCATTTATTATTAATTAGTATAAATAATCCATAGTTTCCATAGGGCATTTCTGCCTAACCCTCTCTGACATATGGTAAATACCGTAAATGTGACGGGGTTATTTTGATATGGACATGGTGAGCCCTACAAACACGATAGTTCTACTGTAAATGGTTGAAGAGTTGTGTAGTCTACAGACTGTCCTAGCAGCAGCATCAGATTAAAGTAACCATATTATTGTAATGTCATCGGATTTCCATAGTACACCAAAAAAGGCAATCGGACAAATGGAAATAAAATAAATATTTATTTTATGCCTGAGATCCTTACACTAACTGAGAAACGAGCTGATGTTCTAAAAACAACTAAAAAAAGGTCGTCAAACGAACATCCCGAATTAAAAAAACCTTTTTGACATGAGTTTATTTACAGGCAGACACACAAACCAAGGCCTCAAACTTATAACTCCTTTTTTTTAGTCAGAAGTTTAAAAGTAATTATTGGAAAAAATGAGCCTTTACAGAAACTTGCTAGGAAAAAAATTATCAATATTTATTTAAACTAAAAAAAATTGTACAAATGGTAGGTATTGCACAAATGGAACTAACACAAGTACTTGAACAAGAAGTAATACTTGACACTTGAAAGAGAATGAAGGTCGAAAGGCCTTCAACTACTTGAGACACGTTAAAAACAAAACCAAGTTTAGTAGTCTTTAGTTAATTTAATGATCTCAGACATTTAATTAGAGTAACAGTTTACTTTTGAACTATGACATGGCGGTGATACTATTGTCTTTTAACGTCAAAATCCGCGTAGCCAGTAAAAGATGTTACAATTTCAAAGCTCAACAACGTGGCGTGATTTCAAGACTTGTCCACATTTTACATTTAGTTAAACTAAGTTAAAATCAGTTGCTACAAATCCTAAAGACTTCTAAGTTAACAAGTGTAGCATCCCTTGACACGCAGTTCCCGACAGAAATAAGTTGCGAGAATCTTCAGATTTAGGGAGCACTTTGATATTCTAAATTCTATAATTTTAATATTTTCAAGAACTTAAGCTCCGACGTTCACAGGTCACAGGATTAGATAATTGACTTCGAATTCAATATGAACTTCTACAGTGTCGTTGGTGACAACATTGTTCATTTCGACACGAATGCGCGCGAAATTTTCTGCAGATGTTCTCACAGTATTTTCCCTTGTAGTTAAATCAAGTGATACGTTGGAGGAGATCTCGTGTTCTATTCCTACCAGAAGGCGCTACTGAATCTTTTGACGAATGACATGCAGTTTCGTTAACATTGTCGCTACGGTGAATATCGCGACGAAGCCTATAGTTCTGAGATAGTTTACAATAATTCTTTCAAAATGTTTATCGTTTGTAATCGCAATGCCGGTCTATGGCTTAAGTCCTCTTCTTTGAAGAGAATCTTGCTCTGCCTTAGGCCATATAAAGGGTTGACAATGACGATGATACAGACTAGGATAAGTGAAATAATTTCTGTATCTGGGTAGTCAAACAAGGGATGGTAAATGAGAAGGTGAAATCTGAAGTATGACCATATGAAAAACGCGCATCTGACTATTTGGGACATGCTAGTGCCAACAATGATGTTCGGTAAGGAATTTTGAGTATAGCAGAAGAACCACGAAGAGAATACTACTGTGTGAATGAAGTTAGGATAATAAAGCGAACTTGTAGGGTAATATTTCATATTTTAGTAGCAGTAGATCTCCTTGTGAAAGAGTTCGTCCAGGGAAGTACTGCCACCTTATCTATTTCTGTCGTCAAGCAGTTATGTGAGCATTACTGCGTTCCGGTTTTGAAGGGTACAGTTGCTGGTGAAATTACAGGCACATGGGGCTTGTCAACTTATGTCTCAGAGTGATGGGCACAGTGGCAGTGCCCTTCAGATCTTTGCGATTTATAGCTCTGAGTGGCACTGCAATTGTTATGAACAGACGTGTAGCTTGTTCGTCCGGTCACTTAATATATAAAAAAAAAGAAAAACTACCAAATTGAGAATGTTATTAAAAATTCAGGTCAAGTATATCAAGAACAAATGGCCGTGCTTGAAAAGGCTCGTGTGTAGACGTCTATATTATCTACCAACCGCATTGACTAGCGTGATGGTATGTATGGACAGATTGCAAACTATTTAGCTACGATTACAATTTTCGACATAGTAATGCTTTGAATGTTCTCTGCGATACTTTAGCTTAATAACAAAAGGTACATGTACAACATATGAAGTCTATATGTTTAACTGTACCCGTATCTGTTGCTAAGGGTTTGTCTTATGAAATTGCTTGGTGACCCCAAATGTGCCTTTATTATCGAACTTGCTAACAGTTCAAATTCATAACACGAGCAAGGACTACATTAGGACAAATGGATGGTACTCGAAGGTTGGGGATAGTTTGTAATTTAAGCCAAAATCACTAGTACGTTATGATTGTTAATGCAAAGATGTAACATAAAGAAAAATTTCTTCGACCCGGTGAGGTTTCTAAAATCTGTCACTAGATGTTACCTACGGCACTGGAAGCCGAAACACCATTATAAAGATTTATAACAAAAACGCAAAGGAGAATTTCGTCAACTCGATAACTTGACCTGTAGCTCAGTATAGAACAACGCTACGATACAGCGGCGTGGTCATGGGTCCCAAAAATTTCTTCGAGCCGAAGCTCGTAGAAATTTTTCTTTGTGTTTGATCTGTGTATTAATAGTCAATCAATTCGTTCTGGATTATTTATAGGCGGAGAGACCACGCCGTTTCACTTACCACGATCCTGACACATCCTAAAGACCCAAGTAGGGCCAATTCGAGAAATGAACTTTCCAATTTGTTTCTAGTCTGGGTGTTAAGATTTTATTACCGGGTAATAAGTACAGATGCCTTTTTGACTTTACCAAGTCACGGGACGAAGAAGGTGTACGTGTGGTTGTAAGCGACGTTACTGTCCATAAAGTGCCGTTCAGAGCTTTAAATCGCAAATATCTTATGGGCACTGCCTCTGCGTCTGTCATTCTGAGAAATAAATTGACATGCCCCATGTGCCTATAGTTAATTCGCTTCTTTGACATGCATCAATGTTTTCATACATGCTCGTCGGTTAAGGCTACTCTTACCTGACCTTCCTGTAAGACGTCCTCATTTTGATCGTAGTAAGTTCACCTTGGTCAGTCCTTACCAACTTAGCTACTCCGACTTGCCTTATAAATATGTATCGTCAATCTTCTTTCATTCGTCCTTTGGAAATATCCGAACCACCTTAAGCATCCTCATGCATTTCATGGATGTTTTAAGTCATAATTATTTTAAGGAAGTCTGGACAACGCCACTGATAATGCTGTATCAGTTGCTAAGTACTTGGTCCTCACAAAGATAAACGTCAGAATCGACACGCTAAGAAGAAGAAAGAATCTTAGTGCCGTGTTCTAGATTCCCTGAACAGTACAACCTTTTTCAAGGTCACAATGAACATGCCTCCTCTACGTTAAAACAATCCTGATCCACTTCGTTACCTTTTTATCGAGTGAAATTACGAATAAATCAAAATCCCGACAAAATAAAGACCAAATAGAAAACAATTTGTCGAAAGAAAAACAAATTAGAACAGTTAATCGAAGTAATACTTAAAAAGAAATAACGCCTTAAAAGTAACCTTGTATGGGCCAGCATACACACAAGATGACGTATGGATCACGTAACCAATCTCTAAAGTACTTGCCTAAGAGCAAGTGACGTATGACCGTGCGAGGTGAACTGACGACCTCGTGAAGGAGACTTTGTTGTGTACTAGCGATGGCATTCTGTAAAGAGCCCCGTGGTCAGTAATGGACGTCAGCGGATAATTAATAACGATCAATGATAAACACGTATGCAGTAGTGCCTTAAACACGCACTGTCACTATTTTCAATAGGAAATTTAATGGATTTAGTCTCTTCATAATTTAAAGTCTGCAGATACTGAGGTACCCTCTTTCCAACAAAAAAGGAATTATCAAATTCACAAGTACCGGAGTACTGTGTGTACTTTTGTGTGCATAACATACACACAAAAAAAATACAGTCAAATTGAGAACCTCCTCCTTTTTTGAAGTCGATTAAACATAGGGACTAATAACCTCTCATCTACATAATTTTCGACAAGTATATTGATAGTTTGTGTACTGTGATGCACAATAGGTACTTGCCTGTTTCGTCCCATTTTCACAGATAAGGTAATAAATATATTTTAATTTTGTGATATCTGTTCTCCCTGCATTACATTCGATTAGATTAGATTGTAATTTTACTGCGATTGCTTGCCCACCTGCCAATTATGGCGAATATGGCACATCCACATCGTCGCATCGATAGGTTCATTTTTAAATATCAGGGAGCATAATTTATTAATGTTAAAACATTTGTTTCAATCGTATAACATTCCTCAGGAGAAGATGAAATTGTGACGCATTTTTTTGGAAACTGTTTTTGTTTTAAATTTGAAATACGATATCGATTTATTTATTTAGCAAAATCATTGACTTACAAATAAATGGACGACGGGTCTAATACAAAAACCACGAAAAAAATGTCCCAAGTCAACCTATTTAAACGTAGTGACATGTAAAGGAATATGAAAACGCTAAAACGTTGAATTTAAATTGTAATGTCATCGAAGTACTGTCTAATTTTGCTTGCTTCGCTGTCAGTCGAACAAGCGAAGACTAAAGCGTGAATGACGCTCTGTATACGATTTTAACGCCCTATAAGTTCGGATACTTTTTAGCACGGACCCGACGTCCATTTAATTGTAAGTCAATGAGCAAAATAGTATAATTACGTACATGATTCTTTGCTTTTATATTATTCTAGGTTAGCTCATTACTGAGCCAATATACTAGGTAAAAAATAATAAGTTTATATTCAACGTTATCAATTATGTCTTTTTTAAATCACACGGTCCAATAAGAGGTTCAGATAGAGTTGACAATTTAGATTTTGGCTTTATTAATTTCATCGTGTTAGGTTAGATATGAACGGTAAACTGAGATAGGAAAGCACGAGGCGGAACACAATACATTTAACCGCTTAATACCTAACGGTGGGGCGAAGGCTTGAAATGGGACAAGATAGAGGACGCGCCGATCATAGGAACGACGCAAGGGTACTACAGAAGTGTTGCCGTAACGACAGATCATTGCGTACTTCACGACAGAAACTGGCGTGAAGTTGCTCCACATCAAAAGAAAGAACACACGTTAGATTGTGGACCCAACGGGATTAGAAACATTTTCCATAATTAATAACCAAAAATAATATTATGAGATGGATATTAAGAGTCTATACAATGTCAAATGGCTTTGGTGGATTTAGAATAACAGTGAAGTGTTGAATCTATCGCTTTGGAAAAAATATATAATAAAATTGAGGATTGACTGACGTTGATTACTATATGATGAAAAAATACGATTCGTAAAAATTTTCGCTATAGAAAAAAAACACAAACTTGCTTCGAAATTTCACAAGAAAAGCGCTGTCTTCAATAGGTACTTTACCTACGATATGCATTTTTTAAATGTTTTTATATTCCATTGTAAAAAATCTATTATGAAGTAAAAGCAGCGTCCCTGTCTCTCGATCCAAGCAAAATGCACCGTATAGTACGTAGTAGTACGGGAAAAAATTGAATTCGAACTGAAGTGAAATCTTTTGGGAAATTGATAAAAATGGTTCTTTAACAATTGTAACATTTTTATAAAAAAAAAGACCGTTTGTGGAACTACATCTATTTGCCAAGTTTATTAAATGGATAAACGGAAAGTGGGTGAAATCCAATAAACAGGATTCATCAACTAATTTGCCACCCTTAGAGGTGGAATGTTTTCTTCAGATTTGATGGGACCGCTGCTGAGGTACCCACTTTCCAACAAAAAAAGAACGACTGAAACGGGTTCACACAAGTCGGAGAAATCACGAACGTACATAAACAAATACTGTCGAATTGAGAACCTCCTCCTTTTTAGACGTCGGTTAAAAATAGCGTACGTTTTTTGCCAAATATATGAAAAACCAAGTCAAACCTATTATCGTGAGGTAGTAGGCCTTGGTTTCCCAAAAGTGTAACTTTTCAAATTTTGTCATTTTGTTATCGAGGGTCGTATTTGGTAGTTTTCGTAGTCGCGTTGAAAATAATAACAATAAAAGGACAACGTGTGAACATGGTCAGTTAGTATTAAAATGGAATATTGTTGTATCAGTTAGATTAAACAAATGACACGTGTCAATGAGGATTAGATTGCGTTATTCGATCCCCGCGTCGTGTTGACTATAATTCTTCCTGAAAACATTGTAACGCTAATAATGTTGCACGTATTCTGATGTGCACAAGGTGTGTTTTAGAAATAGAGACGAAATGTCATTTAATTTGTTTGAAAACTATTCTGCCATATCATTATGGTAACAACTGCGCTCCGATTGGCCAGCCCGGACTCGAAACAATTGACGGGTGTCGTCAATTGTTTCACTTCAAACGACCTATTTGACTGGAGCTTTGCTATAATGCACGAAAACTGAAAAATTACATAATTCAATATTTAATTACCGACGAAATGTCATTGAGTTTGTTTTGTAATTAGATGTTTTGCTGTTCCCTCTCCATCGAATGAAACAGCCGCCCATAGTTAGAGATATTATCTTTATTACAATAAATACAGAATATTTCTGGGATATACGGAGACGTACACACGGGTCATTTGTTGGGGCTGTGCTATTTCGACTTTGTAATTTGTGAGTGTCAGCGCAAACGAGAGTTGATATTTAAAAGTGATATCAGTAACATTTGACTAACTCTCTATTTCTGGTTATAAACTCGATGACTAAACTATAAAAACCCAATTGCGCTCTTTTTTTATGACACCATACCGTGCGCCTGATGGTTGATGATTTTCAATCGCAAAGATCTGAGGGGCATTGCTACTGCGCCCTTCACCCGGAGACATAAGTTGACAAGTCGCATGTGCTTGTAATTTCAGCACCCTTACCCTTCAAAACCGGAACACTGTAATGCCGACATTACTGCTTGGCGGCAGAAATAGATAAGGTGGCAGTACATCCCTGGACGAACTCTTTCACAAGGTGTTCTACTGCATGCCGTCGTCGACACCTAGAAATAAAATGATCCCTGTGATATTTTTGACCGTTTCTCTGATAGTGCACAAGCGACATCCGAAGAGGGTGCGAGTTTTCTAGATTTATATAGTCTCGGATTCGGAATGAATACGTATCGGATGCAGTGTACAGACGAGCTTAAGCGACAGAAGCCTCGGAAATTTTTACATAAGGTTATTTACTACTCGAATTTCTTGTTTACATAATAAACAAAATTTGGTAAATAAATTTCTATAAACCAAACTACTATTACAAAAAACATTTATTCCTAAGCATAAACTTTGATTGACTTGAAGTTCAATTTGAATTACGTTTAGAAATTATAGAATTGTTCTATGTGGCACAGCTGGATACGTAAATACCTATATTTGTATTTGAAATACGATTTATAAATTTATAAAACTTAAATTAAAATGTGAAAAACTCTCGAGACAAAACATGGTAAGAAAAAAGGTCAATAAAGCCACCATCTGTAAGCTAACAACTCTTTGAGACCAATTTAATGAGAGCCTATACACGATAGTAGAAGTAGTTGAGGAGTCAGGTAATGTACAGGCTTACATTTACGATAATGTTATTTATGTTAACAAGAATAGTCGAATCAAAATTTGTTATTTACGAAGTTTAAAACTATAGTGAAACAAAAACTTTACACTAAAGCTTATTTTACACCTTCTGCGTACTTCGATGACGAGATTCCGTGATAGTGACCCGTTCAGCTGTTGCACGTAGTCTCAATCTAAGATGTTTGAAAGAAATATTGTAAATGTTAAATGTATTCAAATGTATATTTAAAAGAGCAACTCCTAGAGTTTCTTGTTCATTCTTCTCAGCGGACTTTGCTTTACGAATAAGCAGTAGAGTGTAATCAGTATGACAATTTCAAGTGTAATTTGCTTTAATTTGATTGCAACATCAGATCAAGGTTACTAATATTATTAGTTTATTATTGTAATGTCATCGGATTTGATTGTACACTAAATTATAAGTCGATCGGACAAGTTGATTGTAAATCCGAAACTTTGGTTTATTTGAAAAAACAATGTATACCGCAATTTGGAGCCGAAAAAACAGATTCATATCCAACATAGTAACAGAGTTTATGCCAAGTCGCAAATCTGAGTTACCCAGAATTTATGTGCGAAATCTAATTTGATATTTACCGTATGGAAGACGATTCAATATCTCCATTTCTTCTTTCGTTATATCTTCTCATAGTGGAGCAAAGCGGAGACATACTACCGTAATTGCTGGAAATCACGCTCGCTGGAAAGATCTCATTTTAAAAAACTTCTTCTAAACTAAAATGGACATACTCATTCACATTCACCCACAACTTCCCATTAAAAATTAATACATCCACACGCACTCATATAACACAATTCACACACATACACACTCAGAGAGAGAGAGACACGCTGAGACACAAACAAGGACATACAAGCACACGTACACATGCCACTAATATATACCTTTTTTATTTGATATTATTTCGTATTGTATGTAAGTTTTTGTTTTAATTGCTATACCTCCTCCTATTACAGTATGTCCCGTTCTAGATCTCAGGGAAAGGGGGAATGGCTGAAAATCAGTGTTGACCAAGGCTTACGGAACTGAGCCAATAAAAAGCTGGGCCATTGCCTTTAGCCTCAGACCTCTATATAACATTTTTATACATTATGTTTTTGTAACGTTATTGAGGCAATAAATCTTTTTATTATTATTAAATTGATTTTTCTTATGCTTACATACTTTCCTCAGTAATAGGAAATTCGAGTACAAATGGTGCAATTATAAATGATGGTGTGAGGCAATGGTCCGTTTACGCAGACTCCTTGAAGGCGTCGCGGCTCTCGGTGCCCCTTAAACACCCAAAACCCGCATAAGACACACACTGCACCAGACTTCAGATGTTTTGTGATAGACATTATCACAAAACATCTGAAGCCCTCGACTTGGGGAATTATGAACCTTTAAAATAAGAAACCCTTTTCTAGATATACATACATACCAATTCTAAGAAATGTTTGGTATATAACCTAAAATAATATATAACCCATCCACTCCGTATTTTAGAACTACCACAATATCATGATACTCCTTTGAAATTAATTAATCTGACAATGCAGTTTATCATATGACGTTATTTTAAATCAAATTTCATTAAAAATACTTAATATTATTTGTAGTAGCGAACATGGAAACAAATATATATTTATTAACAGATATTAACGCTCTAGATCGTACAGCTTTCTTGTTAAAACTTTTCCGCCTCTTCGTTTAACAGAACGCAAATGTGAAAATAGATTTTCACGTCACTGTTTCCATATAAAACGGTCCAACTACCCAATAAACTCAAGTATTTACCGCGAATACAAATTATTAAAAGTTACAACAGTGGCCGGCAGCATTAGCTTATGCGGTCATGATATTGACCCTTAGACGCACGTAATAGGAAAGTCGTTGAAATACGAACCCGAAATATAAACTAAATCAACCAAATTAACGCTCGCATATTTCCACAGGCCGAAAGAAAACTCCACTAGGTATAGGTACTGTAATATTCTCATAAAGACTCCCAACTGGGCTGATTTGAGGATGTTAGTCGGCGTGTAAAATATCCAACGATGAGTTGCCACAACGCCGTGTGGACAAAGAAAACAGATTGGAATCGAGCCACGGATCTGTCGACTAGTCCGCCAACTAGTCGACGACGCGCTCCGTTGCGTCACCAGTCGACGGCTGAATCCAGAGATCCGTCCGGTCGCGTTTACCCACATAGATATAGGGCTGCTAAGTTTCCTTTTTGAAAATACGGTATTTGGAACTCCTAAAGTAAATTACAGAACATAATTTTCCTTTGACTGTTGGAAATTGTGGCAAATAATTTTTAATTTAATTCGATTTAAGACACTTTTAAAATTACTTTTAAGAAGAGCAGTATGAGATTAGTGTACTCCGTCAATTGAACTGCGAAAAGAGGCGTAATAGATAAGCATTGTATATTTGTCAGGTGTCAAAATAACTGCACACGATGACGACCTTCCTAGACAATGAATGCGCGTGTCTTCGCAATAAACAAAACAGAGTTTTCAGTCAAAACAAAATGACACAACAAACAAAAACGACTTCTATATCTTTCTAATTTTTTTATCACAAGTTGATAAAAAAATTATCAAACTCAGATCAATATGGCGGACATCTATCGATATCCATGAATTTTAGAGTCAGTTGAATTATTTAAAATTAGATAATGTAATTATATTTTATAGCAAGGTTACATTAATTGAGTTAATTTAAAAAAAGAAATTAATTTAATAATCTTATGAAACACAATTTCGCATAAAATTATTCATAATTCTAACTAAATAAGAATGATAGTTGTTAAATGATGAAGTCAAATAGAATTTAAATACTCATGCTTTCTATTTATTTATTTTAGCAAAATTACAGACAAAAATTCGATTTTGTTCTCCTAAATTGGCAAAACAAACACAAATTCGAGTACGGTTGCACCGAAGGATTTTTTCTTTGTGTTTTATCTTTATATTAATAATTACATTAAATAATTTTTTTTACGAGTTAAATACTTGTTGTTTAATATTTTCGGTGGTATATACTTTAAATTTAAAGTTAATTAATGACCATTTGCTTTCATCAGAGAGCATTTTGTTTATTGGATTTAATTAGGCCAGTCAACTGTCTCAATACCCCTCTAGCAGCCCTGGCAAGCTGTTTTAATTTACGGTGTTGAAGTGGAGATAATAGGTGCTGTTAAATTTGCTCCAATGGCGCCCTTTTTGGCTTTTTCCCTAAAGTGTTAATTTAAACTCTAAACCTCGAAACTGTGACATCTAACAACGACTAATCCGTCAGTGATTTAACCAATTTAGATAAGTTTTAGTAAACAATAGGCGCAAATATGGCCTATGGAATAAACGTATGTCATTAGAAACTTCTTTAATGGATTATGGATAAGTGTTGAACAGGCGAAGGGCTATAAAAAGTCAATTTTAATTATATGTGTACGTTTGATTGTTTGTTTTTTTTTTATGAGTACGTAATATGGACAATTATTTTTTACGACATCGTATTAGTTTGTATCACGTTGAATAGGCTGAGTATATTTACCGAAATCAAGCTTTTTATTTGTTGAAATTCCGGGACTTTTAATGAGGTATTATGCACTCTATGTATATTACTTGAAATTTATTACTATTATTATCTGTGTACATTATGCACAGACATTGCTGCCAACTGTGCATTTATTTACTCATTATGTGTATACGGTAAACAGATTGACTTGTATTAGGATGTAATGTGCGGCTGGAGTGAAAGGTGTCGGTAGAGTGTTGAACGCACCTGTATACTTATATATATTTGCATATATTATGGACACCTAATAATTATAATTTAATATAACTTGAGTTGTTTTAACAGTAAATGTATTTTATTATGATATTAATTGATTTGACCGGACGAATATGTCGTTCGCCTGGTGGTAAGGGACACGCCTGTCCATAACAATTGCAGTGCCAATCTTGAAATTGCAATGTCTTAACGGACGCTGCCACTGCGTTCGTCACCCTGGGACATAAAACTGACAGATCCCATGTGCCTGTAAATTCACCAACACCCTTACCCTTCAAAATCCGAACGCAGTAATGCCGATTGGCGAGAAATAGTAATGATCTCTACTGCTACTGCAATGCAACCCCTGTTTAACACAGTAGTGTAATAAAGCCCCTTTTTAGTGCCGTATAAGAAATAATATATATAATAAACAAACTAGTTTCTCCCTAATCCATTCTAATAAAACTATCTCATCAATCATCTATTGAAACTTGTAATCGAAAACGCATAAAAAAGAAGGGTGCTTAATTAATAGCTCGCATAAAAGTCCGGACTGACGCAATGAGTGCACTGACCGCGTCAGACCTACCCAGATCAATCCAATAGACCCAACAGACTAGCCTGGCTCAGACACATCCAGACTTTACGTAATGAAATATTTACGCAGATCTACTTTTGGATTTGAAATGTCGAATCACGCCGAAAACTTTTTGCAGATATCTACGTGTGATGGAAAACGACATCTTTGTTAACTTTTAATAAGTTGAAATCACATTTGCAGGATGAAGCTGATACCGTTATTCAATTATCTACCTAACACGGAGTAAAATAGGAATATAATCTCTCATTCCATTATATGTTGCTTATTTAGTAGTTATAAAAAAGTAAGACTCGGGTCTGTGGTTTGTATAGTCATAATTGATTCTCCGACTCCCACTCACTGCCCCAGTGTACTGAAACTAGTAACTCGTAGACTAATTCAAGTTTTTGGTTCAGTAAAATATTATTTTATATAATTGTAACTTTTTATAAAAAAAGACCTCAAAGGGTCGTGTAATTACATCTATTTGTAAAGTTTTATAAGTCGGTCGAAGGTAGGACACTGTAGAGACACGATGTGTAAATGGGTTTTCAGGGATACTAGTCAAAACCCAATGTGACTGCGGTGCCCCTACGCAGTCCATACGGCACTTACGGCTGTGCCCCTTGTGTCCTAATACTTGTACGAGGGAAGATCTCTACGCGGCCACGGACAGCGCAGTCAAGGTAGCAACGTACTATTCAGGGTCAATCCAGTCCTAAATTAAAAGAAGTATCGACACTATAAGAAGAAGAAGCCAAGTTTTATTGAAATCTTAGCGGGAAGTGCGCGAAAACGGATTCATCCCCTAGTTTGCCACCCTTAGATATGGAATATTATCTTCAAATCTTAAATGGAACCAATACTAAGGTAGGTACTCTTTTTCAAACAAAAAAATAATCATCCAAATCGGTTTACAAATGCCGGAGCAATCGCGTAACACACAAACAAACAAAAAATACATTTTTACATACATTTTTTTTCTGAGTGTTTTTCTGAGTGTTCGATCTTTGTATTAATAATTATAACAAACTAGTGGAGTAATTTCACAAAACATTATTGAATATTAATTTAATAAAAATATAATTAATACAGTGAATAGCGACATCTCTCGCCAGGACCAGTAGCTGTAAAGGTACTAACTGGGTGATAAATCTGTCATAGATTTCTCATAGATGGCGCTACGACTAAAAAGTCGTTGAAAGACCAAGTACAAAGACACGACGCAAGCACATAGAAGAATTCGCGAGGTCCGTTGGTTCGTTCCGTGGCTTAGTTGGTATAGCGTCTGGCACGGTATGCAAGAAGACGTCGGTTCGAATCCGACCGGATCGAAGGAATTTTTTCTGAGTGTTTTTTCTGAGTGTTCGATCTTTGTATTAATAATTATAAAAAAAAATACAGTCAAATTGAGAACCTCCTTTTTATTAAAATCGATAAAAACGTTCGTATAAATAATAGTAAATATGAGACAACATCACTTACGTTACCATGGTCCCAAAGTAAGTAGCTACAGCACTTGTGTTAAGCGCAGGCCACACCGCGAACGAAGCTAAGCTAACTTAAGCTAAGCTTTGCTCACGTAGCCGTGGAATCTATTCATACTTCGGTTCACACCGCGACCCAGCAGGTCGAGTCGATTACATATCCTACGATTTCTTTTCATTTTTATTCACAATAACCGAATCGAACGTCAAACTGTCACATTCAAAACCGAACCGAAATGACGTCACACCCGTACGATTACTAGTACTTCTCGATCAGCAAAAGCTACAAACGTAATTCCGAACACAGTTATCGAATTAAAGTTACCGAACGTCCTATTGTTTACAAAGCAAGAATGTAACATGGAAATATTTTATTATTTTAAATAAAATCTGGATTTTGTTCAATTTTAATAATTTATTTTAATGCGAGACTAATGCATTCCTATATTTTAGGCATTGACTTACAAATAAATGGACGACGGGTCTAATACAAAAACCACGAAAAAAATGTCCCAAGTCAACCTATTTAAACGTAACGAAAAAAAAAAAAGCTAAACCGTTGAATTTAAATTGTAATGTCATCACAGTACTGTCTAATTTTGCTTGCTTCGCTGTCAGTCGAACAAACGAAGACTAAAGCGTGAATGACGCTCTGTATACGATTTTGACGCCCTATAAGTTCGGACACTTTTTAGCTCGGACCCGACGTCCATATAATTGTAAGTCAATGATTTTAGGCCTATAAAGTCTTAAAAATGTGTATAAAAGGATTCCATTTGTCTTATAATCTTTATTCGCCGACTAACTCCGTAAACGTTGTTGGATAACGATATCGTATCCATATCGGAATCGAACATTTTAACTCGAATGTTCTGAATAGATACGTGAACGATGTACAATCGAACGATTCGGTTAAGATATCGAAGAGTTCTGAATCGGAGTCCAGGTCAACCGAACTAACTAAACTAACCCAAGGATCCCGCTAAGCTTTGTAAAATATGTCGCCCTTCTGCCGCCATTCACCCCCGCTCGTACCCATAGTGCACTTACTACGTATTTTCTTAGCTTAACTTACATGCAACTGCGTGAGCTAACATAGCTTCGCTTTTGTTTTTATGATAATCGGAAACAACAGGAAAAATAGCTAATGATTATTAAGCATCTGAACCATTGACTTACAAATAAATGGACGACGGGTCTAATACAAAAACCACGAAAAAAATGTCCCAAGTCAACCTATTCGAAATTTAAATTGTTATGTCATCGCAGTATCGCGCTGTCCGTAGAACAAATGAAGACTAAAGCGGAGTGTCGCGCTCTGTATACGATTTTAGCGCCTTACAAGTGCGGACATTTTTTAGCGCGGACCCGACGTCCATATAATTGTAAGTCAATGATCTGAACAGATGTTTTTTCGTTTTTTTTATAATGCCAAGTGAGGGGACGAACAAGCCGCACACGCCTGTCCATAAAAGCTACAGTACCACTGAGAGCTTTAAATCACGAAGATCTGTGAGGCACTGCCACTGCGCCCGACACCCTGAGACATAAGTTAACAAGTTCCACGTGCCTGTAATTCCCCAGTACCCTTCAAAACAGGAACGCAGTAATGCTCACATTACTGGTTGGCGGCAGAAATAGGTAAGGTGGCAGTATTTCCCTGGAAGAACTCTTACACAAGGAGCTCTATATTGCTACTACATTCGTCTTGGGTGAGTTTATGTTCTTGTCCATAGAGCTCGAGTTATATAGTTTATTTTCTTATAAATATTAAAAATAAAACAAATTTAGTTTGAACATTATTTAGAGATATGAATACCGTAAATTGGTAGCGATTTTGTTAAAAATAACCTTGTATATTTGTGTGGGTGAATAATATCTGTATAATACGAGAGACAAAAATAAACTGTATGTTCATGACAGCTGTCTACACAAAGTCACAAATTTGTTTAAGGGGCAATGTAGCGCATACGAAGATTGTTGTTCATATTCAGAACTTGCCTTTTACGAGGTTTAAAACTATTGTGAAACAAAAACTTCTCTAATTCAGTTTCTGTGTAGTTAAATGTGAACACATTGGAGTGACCCGTGTCGATCTTGCATGTTGTTTCAACCTATGATATCTTTATATAAATACTGTAAACAATAATTCAATATTAGCGATCCCTAGAGTTTTTTTACTGAATCTTCTTCCACTTATTCGTTAAACTATATTTATAAAAGAGCTTTAATAAAAAAAAACCGAAATAACTTCTTTAAAACAAATAAAAAACCTACATATAAAACGGCGCACTCCAGAAGTCTATAAAGCCGCCATCTTTTGTCATGCATAGATAAACGGTGTCCCTAACAATTTTGGTAAAAAAGGACAATTATTTTTTATAAATTTCAAATTTTGTAATTGTTTTATTTGTGGATGAAAACTCCGATGCGCGGTTTGAGGTTTCTACAATTCCAAAAACGATACGGGCACGCACACGTAGCTCCTTTTCCACCCGGGGTTAATAAGAGTTTCACCTGCGTGTTCCATAGTTTTTCAGGGTGCGCACAGAGCTGCGACACGTGCATTACGTTGTGCGATCTGTTCGCGTGCCGTTTGTGCTCAACACGCTTAAAGCGCGCGTGCAATATGCGAGCAGCGCGCTCTCAGCTAGTTCTGTACGCACCCTAAGAATTTGTTTTACTCTAGTAATTTTCATGTCGTCTATAGTGATTACGTAGCATCCAGTTTCGTCGCTTGTTCACCGACAGCATAATAAACTAATGTCGATGACACGTCTGGCAAATAGACACATCCGAAGTGACATTGAGCTAAATTCACGTGAATTATTAGATTTGAGTTTTGTTATAACAACAATAAATTGTAGCTAGCCTTACTGACTTGAGATGGTTTTTAGTGATCAAATGCAGAAAGCAGTGTTGCTCGATACGGCGCGTATCGTTCGGTAGTTCTTGAAACTGAATATTTGACCCTGGCTGAGTGTGCCATTACCGGGGAATATCCCTCTCTAATTTAAAATCGATCGAAATAACTACCCAAAGTAATAATAATAACAATTTTAAAACAGTTAAAATAACTTTAAAAAATAATACATGATGTATCATTTATTTATTTTTTTACTTATGATATCAAGTTAGCAAATTTTATCTCAAGTGACCGATAGAGATATGTTGTAGTTTGTTCCCAAATGATTAAAATAAAAAAATATCCTTATTTCAACGGTAAATAAATTACATTTCAAATCACATTGATTAAACTCTACTTAACTCATTCGTAAGGTAGAATTCCTTTGAGAGAAACGAAAAGAGCTACAAAGTCTAGGGGTTGCTCTATGTGAATTGACATATTAATTTGTATGCAATTCTCATTTACAACATTATATATCACAAGTAGATAGAAATAACATTGAGGTAATTAAAATAAAATAAGCAGATTATTCCTCAACACAAAACATTTAAAATAAAATAGTTGAAAAAGCCTATGGAAGCGAGTAAAAGACTGGTAAGTATTCGCCGCATAATGTAGAGACGGGTATCTTTGCGATTAAATATGTATAACACTTTTACTAACTAAATAATGATACCTTAAATGCAATACATAGTTTTTTTTTTATCAGAATCAGACGTACACATACTATATCAAAATGTTGAAATCAATTTGATAAATGCGTGCTTGTTGCATATTTTTCAATGTGTTCTTAACCATTACGGACTATGGCAGAATATCGAAGAAAATGGATTTTATTTAATGATATCAAGCGATGGAATGAACAAGTCGTGTTTGTTCATGGAAAAATTTCCATTGTGAAAAATCATATTTTTCAGAAAAAATAATATTTTTCCTTGTATTTTTCTACATTTCACATTGACGCTATCAAAACTTGAAGATACTGAACGGAAGCAATACGGCCATCATTTTAAATCTCGTTTTTCTTTAACCTGTTATTCATTTTTATTTTACAATTCACGCTAAATAAAAATTCAAAAGATATTTCTAAATGAAGAACAAAATATGAGATTTCGAATTATATTTTTCCAATTTTTTAAAACTTTTCCAATCTTTTAGAAACTTTTCCGCAAGAAGTTCCACTATTTGAAATTTTTCGGAAAATTAACCAACAGTAGCCTGGTGGTAAGCGACATACCTATTCCTGATAGTTGCAATGCTACTCAGAACTCCCACTGCGCCCATCACCCTGAGAAATAAGTTGACAAGTCCCATGTGCCTGTAATTTCACCAGCAACTTCAGCACCTCACATTGCTGCTTGGCGACACGTAATAAGTAAGGTTAAGGTACTTCCCTGGCCGAATTCTTTCAAAAAGAACGCTACTGCTTAGTATGTTTATTAATACTTCAAAATTAAGGAAAAATGTTTTTTTTACCGTATAGATGTTAGCGTCTGTAGACATTGAAAATGCGACCATACTATGAAATGAAATAAATGTTGCAGCGAACATTTTGTTACTTTGACAACTCAGCGTAAATAACGAAACACCACAGGTTGACGAAACATAGCTCTCCTCTCCGCTTTGATAGACAATGGGCCTTATTATGGAACAAGATTCGTAACAAGGGCACGCTGTTTTGATCAATTAGCTATAGTTCAGTACCTATCCTTGTGTAAGAGTTCGTCCAGGGAAGTACTACATGACATGTGAGCAATACTGCGTTCCGGATTTGAAGAGTAAGGCTCAATTTATATTGCGGCGGAACGAAGTGGAAGCGAAGTTCCAAAATCTTCCGCGGAATTCTCGAGAATGTGTGTAAGGGCCATGTTTGGTGGGGGTCAGCGAAAGAGTTGTGTACCTTACTTTAGGAAACTAAAAATATTAACCCTACCATCGATGTATATTTACGTGGCCTGTGTTTATGTGAAACAAAATCTAAGGACTTAATACAGTACAGTAAACACAAGGAATAAAATAGAAATACTGGGCCGTATTTCTACAACGCCCTAATTTGGAATATTACAGTACAACGATGTTCGTATTAGCACCCAAATTATTTAATAAATTGTCGGGTGCGAGTTTAAAATGAAATTGCATAATTTGTTAGTTACTCAATGTTATTACAATATTAATGATTATTTATTTGATAACATAAAATGTAAAATTTAAGTGTGTATGTTATTTTTGACTTCTTATTTTTTGGTTAAATTCCAATTGCTGTAGTTTGTTTATGCTATTGTTTTGATTTAATTTTAATGCATTCTAAAGAGAGTAAAATATTCGCATGCCAGGTTTTGGTGAAATGTACGATCTAATGTAATATATTATAAGACCTGCAGTGTTAACTACATTTTTCAGCTAATAAATGTCTTGTATTCTTGTGTTCTAATGTTCTTACTAATACGTTATATAATTGACCATAAAGTTCATTATGCTATGTACAATGTCGTTACAAAAATTCGCTTCCATTCCGTTCCGCCGCAACAAAAATTGAGCCTAAGGCTACTTGTGAAACTACAGACACGCCTTTGTTAACGGTTTGTCTCAGGGTGGCGCACAGTGGGTCAAATAGATAATTCTTGGACATAGAAATAACTTGTGGAGTATCGAGCTAATTTTTATTTTATTAAAAACATAAAATGTATGTTTCTCCATACAAAAAAAAATATTATTTTTTATCTCTGAAAGTATCAACTTTAGGAACACAGATTTTTTTCATATAATAAATAATAACATTCCTGATAACTTTTATTCTTATGTAATTTCATGAAAAGCTTTAGAAATTCTAGAAACTTACTTACTTTAGAAACCTAGAAATTTTTAGTTTTTTTCGTTTGAAGAATTAAACATTTTATTTTTTATCTCGACATGTAGGAAAATGTAATGTGTGTGGTTTATTTATAATATAGGTCCAATCATTCTCTATCAAGCAAAATATAATCCATTTGCAGGTACTTGCGGCTTTACAAGTAAAAAGGTGTCTAAATTTTAGATTTGTTATTTATTTTTTAACACAATATACTAGTTTCTAATTAACTTTCGTGTTATTATTATAACACTCTCTAAAACTACGCTAAAATTAATTTTTCTTTAGTCGAAGCTCATGTATTTTGTTAAAAAAGTACATAAAAGAGTTAGCAATTTTGCCGCACCTTTACGTACAAAGCCGCAAGTACATGCAGACGGATTATTATTTTCTACATATAAAATCAATGAAACTATACTGTAATTAACCCACGCACATTACATTTTCGTATATTTTGAGATAAAAAATAAAATATGTAATCTCCATACAAAAAAAAAATTTTTTTCTCCGGAACTATCAACTTTTCAAGAAATTATACCAGAATAAAAGTTGATAGAATGTTGTTATCTATCATATATAAAAATAAATGCTCGATACTCCAAGTTATTCCTATGTCCAAGAATTATCAATTTGGGCCCACTGTGTTACTTACCACTAGGTACAGGGTCAAGAGCACGTCAAGCTTGACATTTAAGACTTAAATTCAACCCTATGCCGCTTACGATAAGAACCGTCCAAAGTACAAAATGTCAAGCTTGATGTGCTCTTGACTGTACACGACTTGTTTGTGCTGGTACTTGATATTATTATAAAGTTTTTTTCATGAGAGTGTTGTTGTAATGTGTTTCGAGATCTGCAATGAACTCCGAGTGCAATTAGGAATTATAGAAATTAGGACTTCATTATTTAATTGCCTCTGTGTCCGAGTGGTTGTCATACTGGACTGCCACGTAGAGGTCCCGGGTTAGATTCCCGGACCGGTAAAAATATTTCATTTAATATATCCTACATTTATTTCTCTCGTAAGTTTGGGTGTAATTTGTGGTTGTGTATGTTCATGGCACCCACGTTATAGGCTTCCCCTAGTGCGGGGCTGTGAGTGTCTGCGTTATTATTATTATTATCTATTTTAGATTCTTATTATAATTAATTACTGGCATTTCCCAATATTGAATATTTGTTATAAAAATGTAATATTAAATAATAATAACGCAATGATAACGCACCCTGTATCGCGGGTGTCGTGGACACAAATACAGACAACCACAAATTACACCCAAACTCACGAGAGAAGTAAATATAGCCCATACAAATATTTCTCCCGACCCGGGAATTGAGCCCGGGACCTCTGTGTGACCCAGCATGGTAACCGTTCGGCCATGGAGGCAATTAAATGGTTTAATACTTATGTAAATATTTGCATGGAATTCTACATAACAATTGTGGAAACATTGTACGCCGGAAGGCGGATTAAACTAGCACAAAACACATTTTTGTAACACCTGTATATCCCAAGAAAACAAATTAATTTAAATCTTAATTACGTAGGTTTTTTTTATAAGAAACTAGCTGATGCCTGTGACTTCATCTGCGTAGAAAATACTTAGAGTAGCCTGCTGTGATATACGAGTACTAATTTTCATTTTACTAGTTCTCTATACAAACTTTCACCCCCTACGTCGCCCCCTGTAAAGATTTATTTTTGTTTCAAAAAGTAAATCCTAAATCCCATCTGTCTCTATACCAAAATTGATCTATATTCTATATTGGTTCAGCGGTTTAGGTGTGAAGACGTAACAGATAGAGTTACTTTCACTTTTATAATATTAGTAAAAGTATGTGGCGATGAGGTCGACGATGGACTATGCACACCTAAATAATGCCTATTCACTCTCGCCTTGAAAAGGTAATGCTAAAATGTAAAAAGTAGTGTTACTTATTAATTTTTAACCGACTTTGAAAAAGTAGGAGGTTCTCAATGCGAATATATGTTTTTTTTGGATGTTTGTTAAGCGATTACTCGACTCGTGAACCGAAGAGGGTACCTCAGGAGTGGTCCCATTTAAATTTGAAGAAAATATTCCACCTCTAAGGGTGGCAAACTAGGGGATGAATCCGGTTTCGCGCACTTTCCGGTAACCGATTTCAACAAAACTTGGCAAATATATGTAATTCCACGAACTTTTGAGGTCGGTTTTTTAGTATCTGTACTGTGATTATGTACTTTAAAATTACCTGTCTTATCGATTACGGTAATATTGTTCAAAACTAATGATCGTTAATCGCTTATCGATTATATTATGATATACCGATTAACTAATATCCGATAATGTTATGTACAGTGCAGTTCAAAGCCCAAATCACCCGTTGACAAGTCCCATGTGCCTGTAATTTCACCAGCACCGTTACCCTTCAAAACCGGAACGCAGTAATGCTCACGTTACTGCTTGGCGGCAGCAATAGGTGTAAGGTGGCTTTCTGGACGAACTCTTTCACAAGGCATTTTACTGCTACTAACGTAAGGCATGTATTAAAGTCGTAGATACATGCGTCCACAGTGAAATATTTAATTATATTAAAAATCTTAAATGAAAAACAACCGTTCTCTCACCACGCTATCATAGTGTATCAAATGGAAATGGAACTATTTTTCCAGATTTAAATCGCGTATATTTGTTTTTTCAATGGAACCAACGTTTCGGGTCCTTTACAGCTCCCATGGTCACGGTTGCCTTGTTTTCCGATTAAATCCGGAAAATTAGTTTCATTTCCTATGTGTAACAATCGCGAAAAATCTAAGAAGTCGATAGTCAGTAATTTCGCTAAGAATGCTATTAACAACAGTTACCTATCAGTACTCAGAAATGACATTTTCCAGAAATAACCTTTGCTCGAATTTTCATACTTTAGAAAGTAATTTTGAGAGGAAAATGTTTTTTCTTTTAAACCTAGCTTAACCGATCCTAATCGAAACTTTGCGATAAACATCCAACATATCCCGAAAGACCAACAGTTTCGTTATAATTCGGTTTTCGGTGTAATGAAAATTCGAAGAAACGTTATATAAAAATTAAGTAGCGTCCTATCTGACGTTAATTCAAATTGTCTCGTTTTTTAACCCCAAAGGTGATTGACCTTACCCTAATTTCGAGCTATTATATGCAAACTAGTTAGTGGAATTGTCACCGACATCGAGTTATCCTTCTAGAGTTAACTTGTTGTAGACAAAAAAATTAACTATCCATTGTTTATACTAAGTACTTATGTACCACTTCCATAAAATCTTATACCGATGTTAACAAAGTGTACGAAAATCAAACTGCCATTGCGTCCGTCACCTTGAGACTTAAGTTGACAAGTCCCATATACCTGTAATTTCACCGGCAGATAATACTGTTCTAGAAGAAAAGCATTTACTAATGTTAGTTTTTTCTATGACTCCAACCGGAAATCTAACCTGGGACCGCCGTATCTAGCGCATAAAGTGCTAACCATAGATGAGCAGTGGGTTAAAACCCAATCAACCCGACTGGTTATCAATCGGGTTTACACTCAAGGGTTTTAACATATATATTACCATAATCGTGAGTAGAAACATAGGACCCGTAAAATAATACGGAATTTGGTAAAAATCCATATTTATTAAAAATGATAGACGAAAACGAGGCAACTCCGTAAAACACCCACCTTGCAATCCTGTTGACTCCTTAATTTTAATACGTTTGAGTGAATCGATTCAATAAGAAAGGTAAAATATGTAAAGCAAGCGATATACATTTTGTAATAATATTGTTACATTTAAACAAGACTTAATTTACAAATAGTTGTAAATAGTTTTTGTCTTCGACTTCCGGCGTTAATGGGTTTTAACGCGAACAAAACCCGCGTTAACTAAGCACTGGTCTAAAACCCGGGCACTTGCTCATCTCTGGTGCTAACCAATGTACTAACGAGATCGCAAAAATTTGTTTAAAAAAAAGAACGTCATTAAACATGTTAAGGACTTGAAAATAATATGAGGTCATTAAGTAATCGATTGATACGTAGGTACTTACGAAGTTGTATTTAAATAGACATCTTTTCACTTTTAGTTATTATTGTTATCAGAAATTATATTATCTTTATGTTAAAATTATTCACGAGTAGCACGTGCGGAATTCGCTATCCCAAAAACTAAGTAAACAATATGTTATTTTTACATCTAATTTAGAAGCGTATAACGTTCTTTAAAAATCTGCAATATCTGTGACAAATTACATTAAACCGAGTGGATAATGCAAGTGGTGTTTGGTGATAGTCAATATTGTTGCTTACTTCGTATCAAGTTTGTATCACGGCCGCTTCGAGCGAGTTGCTCGCTGCGTCACTCAGTGTCGTATCCGTGACACGAGCAGTTGACTGATCGGCTATTTTCGTCACCAATCGGGCGCTATCGGGTCTCGACTTTTTGTCGACGCAGTGGGAAGCTATAATCGCCCACCCATTAAGCGTTTACAAATATTTTGTAGAGATTACTGAATGATCATTTACGTTTTGTGTTATATTGGATCGTTATTGTAATGTTTCGAGGTTATAACTTTGCGCGTCAATATTTAATAATAATTGTTTAATTAGTGTATATTTACAATTTTCAGTTTTAATTCTAAATACAAATCGATGCCCCCATAGAATAAAATTGTTTTATCTAGACGTTTATTACGTAATCATACATTCGGTGGGCACGTCTAAATTATAAATATTTAGGCGCCATTTTGAAATTGTCATCGATGTAATAGTTTTATTACGCTATTTTAATGAATGATGAATTGCGACTCTTATGAAAAGTCGACTTTTAACATAAAAAATTAAATGAAAATTGACGCCCTCTGTGGCGTAACGATTTACATTGTGGTCACTGGATGCGGAGGACGCAGGTTCGATTTTCGGTAGGACCGATTTGGGAAATAAACTTTTCTAAATTGATTCTGGTCTGGGTGTTCTGGAAAGTGCCCCAGAGTGAATTCTACTGTTCTGGTCACGGAGTTCCCTAATTTGAGATGAGGCAAATAGGTTGTCTTATAAAAAAATCATTTAGTTGGTTGTGAAACATTAAAGATGGCAAACGCAGATGTCCTCTTTGAAACTTAATTTACATCGGTGCATTCCTCACATATCGCTATTAGACTAATTGTGTCAACATAAATTTTAAAGTTTCAAATTATTCACTTTGATTCGGTAAGTAATGTTGTTGTTTTTGATTAATTTGTATATTATAATATTTGATAAACGCGTTAATACACACTAACAGAGTATGTATAATATGAATAAAACAATTACTACGGTTACCAAATAAATTAAAAATATATAAAAAAAAAACTAGACTGCGTGGTCTGAAGATGCCTTTACAGTTCCGCAACGAAAAGTACAAAACATCAATAATTTCCACAACTCGACAGCATTTTTTTTTTCTTTTACATAATTTGTTTTTTCTTTTCAGTAATACGTAAATTGTCATCTTTGAAACAATTAAATAACGCCATCTTGTGTGCTTCGGTATTACAAAGTACGTCAAAATACATCAGCACAAAAATGGGAATAACGTTTTACAGGTACGCGATTGATCTGTTTTGGTTTTGTTCTGTATGTATTTATATATTTAATGACGATAATAGTATCTCAATATTATCTGCCAGCCTAGCTCATTCTCAATAGGTATAGACTGTCGCGTCTGTCCACGGTATTACGGTACTGATACTCTTTGACTAAATTCAACACAACACTGGAACATGTAGTTGTCTACTCCTAACTTATTTTTCACTAAAGGACAGATTACTTAATTAAAGGTACTAGAAAATATAACTAGACTAGTCTACTACTGAAAAATTAAATATACCGTATAATATTTATGGCAGAAATAATAGTTTCATCATACTTCAACAAAAAATTTCATCATTTGGTTGGATCGGAGGGAGGCAAATATCTTCTTACGTTCTTTTTGTTTGTTACTGACAATAATTATGATAACATGCTGTGGTGTTCAGAAAAATAAATTGTAATAGATTTATGAGACACCGTTTTATGTATTTTTTACATCGTAAGCGATGTATGTTGTAACCAAAAAATAAAAATACTTACGACAAAAACATCAGACGCGACAGTTTTTTAAAATTTTGAATAAATAAATATTGTTAATATTTCTAAGCAACGTTTGAAAACACTAGAAATAATAAAATGATGTAAGCAAGACGCACGTTCTGTTTTGCATAATACCTACCAGTAGCGAAGAAAATCTTATTGAAGCATAATATTACATTTTGAAACTTGTTCAACGAGCGTTACAATATAATACCTCCTACATTACTGGTGCAATAGAACTGTGTAGACGATTTTGACGTTTTCCTTTTTAGTTGAGTTTGAACCTCGGCGTACCTACCTATAGTCTGTCTTTTTTGAAGACGGAGTAAAATGACATTTGTAAGGTTGCCAGTTTTCATGACATTTTAAATAGTTGTGTAATTATCATCGATAGTTTTATCGATAGATTGTGAAAGAAGATAAAATTTTGCCAAAAATGACTAAATTGTGAATATTACGACATTATAATGATTACTATATGCATTATTGCCTTTTTTTATTCCTATTTTGACAGTTGGCCTACTATTGTCCAGATCGTTGTTCATTCATATAGGTACATTTTAACGAGAATAGCCGGATTTGATTATCTGTATTGAATTAAAGTAAAAAGCTTTAAAATATGTCTCCTCTTTGTATTTTTCATAAACATAATTTTAAATACAGTGTACATACACTAAATAGTGTAAATAGTAATAGTGTAAATACATATTTACATAATCTCAGTACAGAGTGCTAAAAAACCGACCTCAAAAGTACGTGGAATTACATCTATTTTATCCAAGTTTTATTGAAATCGATTACCGGAAAGTGCGCAAACCCGGATTCGTCCCCTAGTTCGCCACTATACGGAACTTGACACAGGACATAATAAAAATCGATTCTCACTACTCAAAGTATACTGAGAGATAAAAACGCCTTTAATTGGAGAATAGCAAAATCAATCAATTTCAAATAAATAATAAATAAAATAAATAAATAAAACCATTAAAAGAATTGCTCCTTATAATAAAATTTAGGCGCTATTTATAAAAATGAATCTTCATGCGTGAACAGCCACACTTAAAGGTGGATGATTTCCTTCAAAATCAAATGGGACCACTATGGACACCTCTTTCGAACAAAAGAAGAATCATCAAAATCAGTTCACAAGTACCGGAGTTATCGCGTAACATACATACAAAAAAAAAACATTCAGTCGAATTGAGAACCTCCTCCTTTTTTGAAGTCGGTTAAAAAATTGACAATTCAAATGTACTTGTGTTCAGTAATTGCATGAATAATGAGTCGAGGATGATTCAAATGAAACAAATTCGGTTATTTCTTCCGTAAGCGTGACCAATATTTAGTCGATAGTCGACATAATGTGCCAAGAGGCTTATAGGCGACTCGGAATTAGTAGAGGCAAGGTTGCAGCTTATCGGTATTTTACAGGATATATCACGGAGAGTGTGCGATAGAATTACACGATTTAATTCCGCTTTCCCATTTCCATCATCCGGAGACTAGGCGTAGGCTTGGATTCCATCCCTATGTTGTGAATATTTCAAAGATTCGCACAAAGCGTTACGCTTCCACATTTACATGGCGAACGGCTACGAAGTGGAATTCCGTGCCTGCAGACTTGTTCCCTGAACGTTATAACTTGGACCTTTTCAAGACGAGAGGGAATAGGCATTATTTAGCTGTGCCTGCTCCATCGTCGACCTCACCGTCACTTTCCATCAGGAGAGATGGAGCTCAAATGAGCAATTACATTTGAATATAAAAAAAAAGAATATTTATGGATTGCAATCGCTAGCTGCTCGCAAGTGGGCAAGACTTTTCAAAAAAGATCGGGTTAAAAGTATCAAAAATAAACGGACTGAAGAGACTGATGAGAGTGGGGAGGCGATGAATGCTTGTCAGGAGCGTAGCAGGTAGAAGTATATAGTCTCTGTCTACCCCGGTGAGAGACAGGCGTATGTACATTCGTTATATATGAACCTCAAAAAAATTTCTTGCTAAGCTGCCCCGGTGGCCCCGGCGTGGTAACAGATACTACCTATTTCTACCGCCAAACGGTAATGTGGGCATTACTGCGGCCCGGTTTTGGTGGGTAAGGGTGCTGGTAAAATTACAAGCACGTGGGACTTGTCAACTTATGTCTCAGGGTGTCGGGCGCAGTGGCAGTGTCCCTTGGATCTTTATGTACAGGCGTGTCGCTTACCACCAATCGCAAGACTTGTTCGTCCCGTCACTTGGAAATTTGAACTCAAAATTATGCCCAAGGCTACTACAGTTAGGACATTAGCGCCCTTCACACAATCACTCTATTGCTCGTTAGCAGGAGCGTACAGAATTGCGTGCGGGAAAGTCTGCATCGCGCGATTTTTTTAAGCTGACATTCTTCCGCGCGCAATTGCTCGTGTTCATTTTTTTTATAACGAAAAGAGCCACCGTGTAAAGGCTAATAGCTCAGAATAGACCGCGTGCAATTGGCGCAAGTTTGAGTGCGCAACTGATGAGCGCGTCTTCCCCTTTTCCTTCCAACGTCTTTGCACGCGAGCTCAATTGCGCGCGATTGCGAGTGTCTGTGTAAAGCCCACTAATCAATCAATTAATCCTAACGATACAATGTTAATTTTTAAATAATAGAATACAATTTTAGTAAGCATTCACTCTAATTGAGGTCATTGGATGATACGTATTAGCTGAATACAAAGCAATTCCTACAAAACATTTACAGTACTATCTGGTGATGTTATGGCGGCACTTCACATGGCTACTTGTATTCGCAAATAGGTGTTTTATGTACTTGGGAAAATATTTGATGTGCAGATGAAGATGACCATACCGTGGACTGTATTTGGCTCCTGTGATGTGTGTCGAGCAAGTGACCAGCGCGCGGTAACGTGAGTTTGATGTTTGCTGTAGTGTGGCATACATGGCAAATACTTCGTCACACACGCAATCTACATATGGAGATTGTTTGCCAAATATATCAATTACGCAAATGCAAATAGCAATGTGAAGTGCCACCATTACAGGCAACAGTGGGTCTTGTGCAGCGTACGAGCAACATGGCGCTATATGGCTATCTCTATATAGCCTTGACGCTTCATAACGCTCTAAATCTTGGTGGCGTTTTGCAAGGTAACCTATCACAAAGTCGAAAATTTTTTTGTCCGAAAACACGTTTGTTCGAATTTTCATTAAACCGAAAGCCGAATTATGTTTATCGCAAAGACACGATTAGGTTCGGTTAGATTAGGTTAACTTAGGTTTAAAAGAAAAAATCATTTTCCTCTCAAAATTACTTTCGAGGTTATGAAATTTCGACCAAACGTTATTTCTGAAAAATGTCATTTTAAACTACTGATAGGTAACCGTTTTGCAATTATATTATTGCAGAAAAATGTTCAAGTTTTGATTTATTTCTTACATAATATCGTAATCCTTGGTATAAGGTCACATGTAATCATACGTGAGAAGTGCTTTTATCACATGAAATACGATCTACGAGAAACAAATGATGTATATGTGACATTTTATAACTCTCCTATTTAAATAAAAATATATTTTTTTGTAAAAAAAAGCCGTCCTCAAAAGTTCGTGAAATTACATCTATTTTCCAAATTGTATATAGTCGAATTCAGAACCTCATCCTATTTTTGAAGTCGGTTAAAAAAACTATAAAAATGAAATATAAAATATTAAAAAAAAATTATTGTCGGCAATATGACCTTCTTAAGACTGACTTTTAATACAAGAAACTTATTGTTACAAAATTCTTTTCAAGAAGAGTCTCTTTCTACTTGCAATTACAAAAAAATGCTTAAATTAATAGCGGTTATCTGCGTAGAGCTACCTTTAGCGGTCCATAACGCTATCCTGTCGTTGCACGTGGTCTTAACCTACTTTTAACAGAGAATAGATTATTACCAAACAAATTTATTGGTATTAAAAGAACATTGTTGTTTAATTCTTTAAACAAGTTTAACCTATTCAGAGAAAAAAAGCGAATATGTAATTATTTTAATAATAGGCTAAAGTCTCTTAATTTTTGCATATAAATATTTAATGATAAAATAAGTAAGTTCGCAATATCAAGCCATAGTCTGTATTTTTTTAAGACAGAGTAAAATGACAGTTAATTACGTAAAAGTGTTGCCCGCTTGCGAGCAGCTAGTGATTGCAGTCGATAAGTATTCCATCGACTATTATAATAGCGGCTATCCGAACTAAATAGCGCTACATAGCGCTATAACCACTGCACATGACTTAAACAATTATCAATATCACGTTTATAGTGATGTTGTCGAGTATATTAGTTTATGAACTCCGAAATACGGAAGTTTCGAGTATGTGAAACATAAATTGTACAATACTATTAATATCGACAAACGGTAGGATTGCCCTTAGCGACAAAAATTTGCGTAGTAAATTTGTGTGTTCAAAACAAGCAGTAAAAGCGAATTTAATGGTACTTCCTATTGTAATTTGTAATAAAATAGTTACAATTAGTCAACAGCTGGGGTTCCACTGGGACGTCGTACCATGGACCACTACTCTCCCGATTTAGTTTCCATGAATTAAATAGCAGGTAATTTGTATAACGAAATTGTACATAGGATAATGAACTTTATGAATTGTGTAACGTACAACTAGATACGACACGGCAACTGCGGGAATTCCCGAAGTTGCAAAAGAATTCTCCGAAAGTCGCGCGAGGTCGCTACCATGAGTTCACATTACTAACCTAGCACAATTTTCCCTTCCGAATTTCATTATTCCGAACACGTTCAAAGGTCTAATATTACATTAGTGCTATGACAGTAGAAGTATCGTTTGTCCGAAAAACTAGTATTAGAATAATTATTACGTGTATTATTTTGGCAGAAGTTTGTTTGGTCTAATCATTTTTGATATACTGTCTGTTTTCCATTAAATTTAGGCTCTTGGTATTGATTTGCGGTGTTCAACTTCGCAGCTCCATCACCAGCATTTTGCTGGTGCACTGCAAGTCCCACTTACGTCATTTTCGTCAAACCATTGTGCTGCTGTCATCTGAAATGTAATATAAAAACAATGGTCTTGAGTATGCAATAAATGACATATAACCAAATCGAGACGAGTGCGAGAATCGAATTTTTTTGTATTTCCTAGCTGGTTCGATCCCCTCCTGTGGGTTCAGGTAAGATGAGAACGCACTAGCCGAGCGTGCGTGCCGCGGCAGCGGCCGGCGAGTACCAGATTGGAATTTGTTTGCATTTCTCATTCATCGGCAATAAGAACTAATATAAAAAAAATGTTTATGGATATCATTTCTTTTTACAAAAGCAAAATATTCAATTCTGTACAATAATCAAACGGAACTGTTCAATTTGCCGTACAAAATTGTGAAACATCTTACAAAGTCGCTAGCGACAACTGTCTCTGTAATCTCATGGTAAAACAACTGTTATTTGGCTCGCATCTATACGTTATACAATTCACATAAAGGTTATAATGCTATGATTATAAAAATTCGCGGCAATGTGAACTGAGCGTAAGGGTTGAAGGTAAATCAAATCGTTTAGACGTGTGAGTGTATATCACCGCGTTACCTAAAATGTGTTGGCCTTAATTTCACGTTGTACTTGTTATGCAATCATAACAGGAATAAAACCATGGAAACGCCAAAGAGAAATTAATTGAGCCCTCCCACCTAATTATTTACATGAACATAGTGTATTCAAGACCGTTTGATCATGACAAAGTAGTGGGAATGAAAGATAGAATCATATACATATATAACAGAATTGCGTGTTTATAATTGTCTGAAACTCGTAAACCCTTCTAGAAATATGTCGAAATGCAAACCGACTTGAAACAAAGACGCAACTTTACCACGTTACAATAAGGTTCAATTTTAGCAGCTAAACGACAATGCAGCCATCAACTAAACAATGTTGTCCGCTACGTGTTTCTAGGTGAACATCTATTGTATATGGTTATATGGTTGTTTCGCGTTCAATCATATCAGTATTCATGATGTTACAGTTAAACCCATCTGTAATCCGTTTCATTCCGCGGAAGTTGAAATGAATTTCGGAGTCAGTTAATACATGAATATGAATGCCCTAGACTCGGCCATAAGTCATCGATGTACGTTCTGCGCCGTGACTACATCGGGCTTTGTTGAAAAACATCGCAAGATCAAACACTATTGTTTGTCTTGTGGAAATTTCCAAACAAAACATTTCGCTCTGCATTCAGTCGGGCCTCCTTTACTTTTATAACGTCACGAGTAATTATCGCCTCCGTTATCGGCTTTTAATTTTGTATTCTTGGATGTCGCATGACACGATGATCGATATAGGTCAACTAAATATTTATTGTTGTACGAATACATGTCTCTGCCTTATCTCCGTCTGTTTATCTGCCTTATTTGTGGAAGGATTTTTGTGTAAAAATTTTTGCTCCTAAGCGTCCGTTCGTGCATTCTTATGTAGCGATATCTGCAGTAATCTTATTTATTTTTGTGCAAATGTTTACATACTCGTTGTATTAATGTTTCTATCACTAGATGCCTTATAACGGACGTTGTGATATCGCCATCGTCATACGTACTTACTTGCCATTAAATACATCGCGATAACGTATAATCAGACAAAAAAGAAACTGTGCACATGTTGGTTAACCTCCAAAAATTATCGGTCATTGTCTTTTTCTTGTGGAGGTTTTTAAGGAATTCTCTTTAGCGAGTTCTCGTTGTGAATGAAATGATGTCATATATTTTGCACTAAGTAACATACTCAGAGAAAAAATTCTAGGAAACATTCTCGGCGCAAAATTTGACGTTCTTTCTCTTATAGCATTTTCGAAGTAAATTGTGATATCCTTTTACATATCTGTCGTCTTACGGAGAATCTTCAAAATGTCTTTTGCCTTGTGCGAATTAGCGTGACCTTTGGCATTTATCATTTGGACTGATGGAAATACTTTAAAATTAAATATCGATAAAACATCAAATACGTTGCAGGAGTGCTCAGAATGTCAGGAGAACATTTCGCACGTGCCTGCGTTCCCATTTATTTAAACATAATGGAGTCTTGAGCCATCATTTCTATTAAAAGCTTCGATTTAACGAGCGGAATGAGATGGTACACTCGGAGCCACTCTGTTGCCCGCCGCTCGCCGGTAAGTTCGGTAAATATGGGTCGGTGGACGACGACGCGTAAACTCGGTGCGCGCCGAACGAGCCCAACCCGGTAATGAAATAACAAAGGTGCAACTCCACACACCGAACAAATAAAATTTAAAACTCCTAAAGCTATAAACTTCGCTTTTATTGCAACAGATTTCAAATGCGATTACATGACCTCGACTGTTTTACGAACTTCAAGAACAAGATGAATAATGAACTAGATACCATAAAAGAAGTTCAATCAAAATTGAAACTCTACGTCATTATTGTACCCTGTTTATTTAGCGATATACATGAACAGTTATTTCCTTGAAGGAGGGGTTACGTAATTTTGTAAGGCCATTGCACTGGTACCGCTTTCCGAAACTGGGATTGCAAAAACAGAAGCGACACGAGTGAGGAGACGGCCGCGGGGGTCGCGGGCGGCAGCTGGTGTCGCACGAGCACGAGCTACGGAAGTTACAGTGAACGGTGCCGAGACCGCCGAGTCGCGGTGGCCTTGGCGCCTCGGCCGCGCGCCGAAGGTGAAAGTCTTGACGATCCGCAATTATTGAACCTCGACCCGCCATCGCCATCCTCTATATTCGGTCTACTAACGATACTGTTAACAGCATCGTGCGTCCGGAATACGGCTCCCGACTTCCGCAATGTCAGCTTGTAGCAAACATTCATGACACCAATATCTCTAACTCATTTGATTTCCAAATGTAAGCACTTCCACTACCAACGTTACATTCCTTTGCGGTGATGATTTCATGATGCAGTGTTGATATAAGATATAAACGAATCTGTGTTAGGAAATGTATTTTTATATAAGCTTAAAGAAGCGGATTGCTCCTTCGCGCGTGATTGACTACGGCAACCTGAGGGTCGGTCTAGCAGCTGCTAACAGTGTCTGGCGTTTATTCAAATTCAAATGTACTGTTATTGAGTGACATTCATTGTGGACTTTGCGTACCGGGCTTCTTGGCACTTAATTTATTCCTTACCGCTGTGTGTTGAGCTTCATTTTAAAAGCATTTCTTATCCCTTTTCGTTGTTAGATGGTAAAGTTATGCAAATCTATCTTTCATAGTCGTCACTCGTTGAAGTACAAAACTATATAGTTCGTGAACCAAGTAGTTAAGCTGTTTATAAAATACATTTACGATAGTCTGCAATACCACAATTTGTGTCTCTCATTCCTTACAAAAACTCTCACTAATGTTGTGATTAATTTGTAATCGATTAAGGAACTGGCAAAAGAAGTTTTGCGGAAACAAACAACATTTACTTAATGTAAATTTATGGAAAGGTTAAAATATCAATGCGAAGGTTCTTCAACGATAAACGTCTTATAAAGTTCTTAGAATCGAAATTTGTAAAGCAATACAGGTAAACGAAAATGGCTGGGCCTTGAACGTTTAAACTTATGGCTACGAAGGTTCAATTTTGACTCATACATAATATTAAGTTTCTAAAGAAACATTACTTAGATTGAAGGGAACATTACCTGGTAGTTTAATATAAGACGTGTATTATTACTTTCTTTATTGCCTGCCTACATAAATATTTTGCTGAATTAATAAGTTCTTTTGATTAATGTGTTCATTTCCATAACACCTCGCTGTCCATTGTCAATGAGGCCTAGTTTCACGCATCTAAACGTTTCTTCAATTTACTTGATTTTATTCGATTTAGTTTAATATTATCTTGTATATCAAGTGATGATTTTACCTATCATAAAGATAGGCTTATTTTCGTAGATAAGCTTCAGTTTGGCTGCTTGCGTTCTTGTCACTTACTTAATTGTAATTTATCGATTTTAAAGTCAATCACAGGTAGCTATCTATTGACGTACAAATATTCTGATATTTATTGGTACGGTTGTTTTCACATAACTGCGACATATATAACAGCATGTTGGCAATTCTTTGTACTTAAAATTTGTGTAACTGTAACAATAGTCCAAAATTCAAAGTGCCGATGCAAAGATTCCAAAGCCCAGCGTGCTGTTGAATGTATGTAGAGAAATATTTAATGTAATAATAACAGTTTAACGTACTCCTTTTGCTTCCAAAACCTTGAATGCCAGTTGGGCAACATACCTCGGTTCAGTCTTACTTCTCATTAAGTACCGCACACAGCCTTTATCCTATCTAATTTCATTGAAATTCTTTATTTTTGTTCTAAAAATTTAATTTCTTCGGCTTCAAGTGATTGGATTAAATTGCCAGGCAAGCGCGACTACATAATGACTTTCTATGTTAACTTAATTTAGTTTCTTCTTACTTTCAATCTAAACTGTAAAATGGCCTTCTTCATTAAGGTATTTTTTAAAGATTCTAATGTGTTCTCGGCACTCTTTAACCTTTTCTATCAATTAGTCGGGTGACTGGTGACAATCATTGATATTCTAAAAGGTCAAGTGGTAGCAGGCTATAAATAAAAATTATCAAAAAGGTACACGGATTACTGCAAGGATAATGAGGTATCCTGGAAGGGGAGTTGTAGGGACTCGAAGGGCCGATCCCGCTTGCGCTTCGAAGACAGAGTAGGGCACAACACGAAGCAAGCGGCAGTTTGGCGCGAGCCACCAGAGTGAGAGCACTTACGTACGCCTCCGGTAGTTGAGTAATGCTTCTCGCCTGCTTGGACAAGTGCTAAGTTGATCGTTTCATGTGATACAGGTCGTTGAGGTTGGCATTATGTTTATTAACAATCCGATGCTCAAATAGTTTTGTGTATTGTTTTACAATTCTGAACTTGGTGTTTTTGTGTTCAGTTTGGATTGTTTCTTTATAAAAAGGTAACTTTTTAATATTTAAGTGTTATAATAATCTTCTTTTATTTGTGGTGATAAAATTTATGGAAGGCGTTGATTTTGAAATACACTTTATTCGTATTTATTATGTAAATATGTGAATGAGTTTTGGAAAAATAAATTTATTACATATCTTTACTTTGCAGACAAAGAAATATGGGAATAATATCCACAAGTATTAGGGCATTATTTGAAGAAAGCTATAAATTTTGCAAAGCTATGTTAGTTTAAGGTACAAATTTATAATCTGCTCTGCCCGATGTAATCGCTTTTGATTTAACCGATATTACGTTTTGTAACTTGTTGACACTAATTCGTCATTTGGTACAGAAATATGTGCGTGTTTCATGACGTCAGTGTACATGTAACATTTATAATTAATTGTGAATTAATATGATTAACATAATACATATAACATAATATATATAACTGCAATAAAGGAAACTTTGCACATGTACAATAAAAATAATTAAACATTTAATTAAAACCGGACGCCGTAATGAGAATAAGTGGACAAAGAAGCAATGAAGCTAACTAATAAATTTTCTAATATAGCTATAATTAACATTGAAATGTATTGTAATGCCTAGACTGAAAGATGGTGGTAACATTTACAGAATTCTAAAAATATTCAGCTGTGTTTGCATTAGAGATATAAAAACCACATTTTACTTACACAATTCTGGCAAAAATAGTCACCACCTATCATTAAATAGAATCACCATTTTTCGGGTATCTACCTGACCGGTCTTTTGTTCGCTACGGCTGCTATAGCGTTCTCTTTCACGCTTTCTACGAGGGAACCAGATGGAATGCGCTCTAAAACAGATTCTCTCAGATGTTTGTAGTGTCTTTGTTAACAATTTGACGAAACCAGATATTCAGATTTACTACATCATTAATTACTACTGTGTAATATATACTGTACATAGTCACTAGTAAGAGTGACCCCGCCCATATTACTGGTCCAATGATTTATGTAATACATGTGTATAACAAAAACGAAACTGATATCAATTCAACCTAGTGATTTATTAATTTGGTTTCGTGGCGAAGTTTGACGCTTTGCCCAATTCCAAGCAACTTGTATACGGGTTTTTTATGAATTTCTTTGTCTTCCGATAGATGGCATAATATACTGTCTTGCTTGTCGTAACTCACGCATTTACTCGATAACTTTCGGGATATTCGCATTGTAAAGATTTTTTATAGTAAATTAGTTTAATAATAAAATTGAAACTACGCTAGATATAAAAAAGCCGCTTGTAGTGGGTCGTAGACCTCGTTTTGCTGATCCCAGATATGATAATAACTAAATTTGTCTAAAAATTGATTACGTCAGTTATGATAAAACGGAAAGTCAGTGGGTATATTCTTCTCTTTGTATTTAGGTGTTAATTCAAAAGCGAAGATTGATGGCTTACGCCACGGTATGGTAGAAAATTGATTGATAACAAAAAGGAGTATTTATTACAATTAAATTAGCATCTAAACAGGAACGATATTTTATTGGAAAGTCTGTTCAATGTTAAATATGTATATAAGAGTCTAATGCAATATCAAAGTTTATTCGTTGGGAAACGTGCCAAGAGCATTCCTAGTTTTGCTTAACAGTAAAACCGAGTACATTGTTCGATAAACTCCCAAAGAACTTCCGAGATTCAAGAAATAAAATCTCTTGAAATGAAATGAAGGAATTAGGAATTTCAATAGGCAAGGAAATAGAAAGTAATTACAATAGCTATTACATCGAATATGCACACTCTCAAATTACAAAGTACGCTTCATTGCCTACACATAATTTTATAGCTTTTGCTTTTCCATTACAGAATGAAGTAATATATACATACAGCCAATAACGTTAAAAAGCGCTTCAACTACGCAACCATTATACGAGATTTATACGCTTTGTGTCACGTCCATTGTCTGCTATAACATATCAACGTAGTATAAAGCTTGTGTAATACGCGAAAGGTATATCGTGTGATATGGAAATTTCGATTAGTCCTCATAACTGGCTGTTGGGATTTTATGGACACCGAGAGGGGTGTAACGGTGTAGTGGCTTGAATTCTATCGAAGGAATAGTTTTGGTTTTTTTGTTTGCAACTTTTGTGAAATCTCTTTCTAAACATTTTTGGTCTCGGATCATGCAACTACGTTACTGCATATCTCAAGCAAGCGTCGACAATGTCAAAAATCCTTTCAAATTATTGAACTTCTTTTATATTGAATTTGTTTTTAAATTTTGAAAAAGGAATGGATGTCGTGATAGGTTTGTCACTATACGACTTAACTATTACTTAAAGGAAAACAGGCGACGACACAGAGTTTTAGCGGAATAGTTATACTAAATGGTATAAAAAAAAGGAATTATATAAACAACAAGCCGAAAGATACACTGGGAAATATCATTCGCAGCAGACCTAAACAAGAACAAAGAAAAGCTCACTGGTAGAAAATCTTAATTTTTTGCTTTAATACGGAAGCATGCAGAAAAAAATTGTGGCATCGTTATATTCAGTCTGAAGTGACCTTTTTTATCATTTTTTTTAAGTGTCAGAGTTAAATACTGAGGGCTAATAACTCTGTTATAAGCGTGAACATAGCAAGTCTTTAAAATATAATCAGAAATCAAGTAATTGAACGAATATATGATTACATAATGCTAGCTACTTACTAACGTTCAACTATCGTATTAGTTATCGAAAATTAATGTGTTTACTGTTTATTTTACCGCATACGTTTCTATTACCGCTCAAACATATTTAAATATCCTTTGGAGTAGATTATATACCGTACATACAGTCTAGACTTAATTACTTGTTGGTGACCTAGAAAGGCACTCGTTGATGTAATTTGTTGTAACGCGATTGCCGTTATCACGAGTCGTATTTATTTGATACTGTGTTGATATTTTTTAGTTGTTTAACTTTTTTTTTGTATAAATTTCAATAAAGTGCAGACCCAATATGTTTGCATGATGATGTCAATCAAGAATTTATAAAATAGAACATAGATACATGAAATTACGTTTCAAATTACAATAGAGCGTAGACTATAACCAATGGCATGAAAAACCTCGCGATCATTTTATTTACAACATAAAAATGATTGAAATCAACTTCCTGTCTTTTCATTACTCGTCTCGAGCGAGCTCCAAAAAGAGTTTAATATGATTTTAATTCATATTCCAGTACTAATTACTTGACATTTTAGTTCCACACAATCGCATCACTTACCTTGTCTTAACATAGGGAAATCACCAGATTAACCCACCAACTGATTAACACCCACACCAAGAACAGGACCTCCTCAATTAGCGTCACTAATGCTAAGGCCTTATATATAACTTTAATTCTTTAAAGGATATAACGACCACGAAACCACATACTGTCGTAACCGAAATTTGTGGAATTGAGAAAACATGATTTCAAAGTTTAAAAAATTACTGAATGAAACCAATAAACATTTATTCTCGTTGATAAATGGATAACTAAATATTATGTATAAATAAACATAATCACTTTATTCGCAATAGGATCCATTCTGTATTTTTTTTTAACAAATCGTTTTTATAAAATGTTAAATAGTTATGTAGTTGTTGTCGATAGTTTTATCGATAGATTGTGAAAGAATGTTACGACGTTCTAATAATTACTAATTGCATTATTGCCTTCTTTATTCTTATTTTTATAGTTGGCCTACTAGTATCGAGATCAATTTTTATTCAGATACATTTTAACATACAGTGTATGTATAGAACTTACAAAAATTGACAATTCAAATGAACTTGTGCTCCGTAATTGCATGAATAATGAGTCGAGGATGATTCAAATTGAAACAAGTTCGGCTATTTATTCCACAAGCGTTACCAATATTTAGTCGATAGTCGATAGAATATCTACTGCAATCACTAGCTGCTCGCAAGCAGGCAACACTTTTGCGCAATGAACTGTCATTTTACTCGGTCTACAAAAAAGACAGACAATAGGTATACGCTTTTGTTCAAATATCGCTTCAAGTGCAATGGAACAAGATTCGTCATCGTGTAGATTGAAGTAATAATCATAATAATGATTTATTTCAGTCACTGGGTCCATAATGGTTAGGTTAAAAGGCGAGATACAGGCGCATGCAGGCTCGCCTATCTCTCCAGCATGGGACTGTTCCACCTGTCCGCAATAATGTTCAGAATCCCGTTCGAGCTGGCGCGCAGTCTGCTTAGACCCGAAGCACATCTGTTTCGCATGATTTCGCTACAGGTAACCAAGATCCTAAAAGCATTTTCTCATTGTATACGTGGAGCGTTGTAAGCCCCCTGCAAGTATTTGGCCCATAGGCTAAAAGTGTAAAAATATTGACAATATGCTGTAAACAGCGTTATCTATACTTCCTTCGTACATCGAGCGAACCTACGGGCCAACATGTTGCACCTGACTGACAACGCCCTACGTTCTCTTTCTATATCTAAATTATCTCTAAGATCTTTGGTAACCCAGTGGCCCAAATACTTAAATTTGACGACTTTATTTAGAGGAGGATAGTTCTTCGTGCCTGACTTAAAAACAAGTAACTCGCTCTTCTTGACGTCGTATTTGAGCCCATAATTTTCGCATATGTGGATCAGTTTTAAAACAACGCGTTTTTCAATGGACTCAGCATAATATATTATTTACACATATTCCATCAATATGATAGCCTAGATAGATGCTACTGAGTTTAACAATCAACCGATTTATGTACAAATTAAAAAGTCGGGGAGAGGTCAATCCTCCGTGCCTCACCGTGCACTCCAACCTATACTCATCCGAGAGCGAATCTGCCCACCTCACATTTCGTTTGTTTCGAGTACCAATAACTAAGCATGAACACAACCTCATCCGCTACATCAGTCTCATTTTTCAGCTTTTGCCATAGTACGTTCATACATACATACATATACTACAAGATCGAATGCCTTTGACAGATCCAAGAAACATGCGATAACTGGGGTTTTACTTAGTGTGTTTTAGAGACAGAAATAGCACTCTCTGTGGCCCGACCTGAAGCCAAATTGAGCACCATGCAAAACTATGCGGCTGGACAAGTGTCTGTCAAGTAGGCTGAATAACACCTTAGCCATTACTGTAGTCAGCGATATCGGCCGGTAATTTCACGGGTCTAAAATATCACCCTGAAGTGCTGCCGTCTGTACAATAAAAGTAATTTTTACGACCTTTAATCAAATTAGCACAGAAGAACGGAACCAAAAACATTATGTTTTCTGTGTGTTATCACAACGCCTACAGGTAATAATTCATCATCTGTGGCCTACGCAGGAGAAGAGCTACGCCTACACTGAGGCCCCGGTATATTTCGCGGCGTGGCATACTATGGACTCAAAGTTGCTATACCTGTGTTGTACAACTGTACACTCATATTACGACATCACACATACACCCAAGTTCATTGATAAATCTGTAAGCAGTTTAAACCAATAGAACTCTATCTGATTTTGAAGTGCCGATTGTAAAAACTGTATCATCACTAGGATGGAATAAATAAATGCGGTAGTACTTATTAAACCAAAAACTGTCGTAACTCATAATACTGGAATTGTGAAATTCGAAACTTAAAAAAATACTGAATGGAAGTTATTGCGAAAATTATTATTATTAGTACAAAGATCGACCACTTACAAAAAATTCTTTCGATCCGGCTGGATTCGCAACGTCTTCTAGGAAATTGCGTCAGATGCTATGCCAACTAAGCCACGGATCGAATCAGCGGACCTTATTAATTTTTTTATGTGTGGTTGTTGCATATCGTTGTTTTATGGTTTCTTTTAAATTTTTTTGCAGTAGCGCCATCTGTAAGAAATCTAGTTCTTCCTTGTGTTAATAATTGTAACCAACTGGTGGAGTAATTTCATAAAAAAATAATTGAATGTCATGCTGGTGAAACATTGTGACATACATAAAACTTAATTATAATGTAGTTATTTTTATTTATACATAATACTTAATTATTCATTTACAAACGAGAAAAATATTTTATAATTTTCAAATCGTGTTTTCTAAATTCCACAATTTTGAGTTACGACATTTGGTCTCGTCTGTGACTTAAGGAAGTGAAACGTAACATTATGTTTTTAAGGATAAGCAGTTTTACATTGAACACAACGGATATTATTGTAAAAAAGCATATTGTTTAATTAGTAATTTTTTTTTCACTAAGTCTTATTCATAATCTTTGACGGCTTAGTGTCTAGGGCTTCGGACGGTTGATGTTCTCGATTCTTGTCATTGAATTTGAGAAAATAAATTTATGAAATGGGTGTTCAGGTTTGTGCACGTGGTGTTAATTTACACCAGGTAACGGGTATGATGTACTGGCACATTATTGCTGTTATTATTTAGTAGCACCGAAATAATCATACAACCTTTATCTGTGTTTACACAAGTATCAATTTAATACAGTAAAACTCTCCGATAAAGTCGATTCACAGTCCTCTATAAGTTACTAATCTTCATAAAAATAAACACCTGCTCAAACATTACGAGCTTTAAACGTCAGCCATTCAAGATGGCAGCTGTATCGCCACGCTTTTGTTTTTGTTACCTACATATTGCGACAATTTTTTGTACTCTAACGAGTTAAGTGACCTTTGTATTATTAAAATTGTTCTAATTTTCTACAAATTACAAAGTGTAAGTCAGAAATTTAATTTTCTAAAGATATTTTACAGAATATTTTTTATTTATTTCGACACAATTTGCTGTCTTTGGAAACATAATATCGATTAACTGTCTCTACACTAAGTTTATTATGGTTATTATTTATAAAGTGTCAGACAAACACATTCAGGTACTTGTATTCAAATTAGAGAATTCACATATCGAATCCAGTATAAAATAGTTCATTTCCAAAATATTATATATACATATAAATATATTATAGCCTAAAATCAAATATAATAACTGAAACTGACTATCTAATGTAATATAGACGATGTGAATAGATAAGTATTGTTGAGTAACATTTTCTTTGAATATCTGAGACATTTTTTTTAACAGAATCACGCGACTCATCTGTGCCGGGTGTTGGCGACCCCACCGGTTACGAACTAATAAATCTTCCTCGAGCCCGAGGCTACACCACATTGTTAAAATTAAAACTGCAGTAGATTTACTCAACGCGTAATGGGATAGATATTTGAGCGCCTATAGAAATGTTACTTACGTAGCCGCTTCCACGGATAATAGACATCTGACCTGTTGTTCTACAGTACAGTTTTTTTACATTTCTGTACCTGCATTTGATCCTCTCTGTCTAACACGAGTGTGCCCATTCATGTGCTTAAATAGCTACCGATCGGGGAGTTGTTTTTTGTTCAACACCCTGCACATCGAATATGACGTGTTAAGATCACTACGTGATTTATTTGTCTCTAGATTTGGACTACATTGTGGTTAGAGAGGTAAATATGGTTGCTATGACCTTCGACTCTTGAAAATCAGTATGTGTTCGAATCTTCCGACGTGACCTTAAAAGAGCGTAGGTTTTGTAAGCTGACATTTACAAACCGTGGCTCTTTATTGGATAATTAATTAGCCTTTACGAAAAGGTTTTTATTTTTCTAAAAATGACCGTTAAATTCACCCAACAAACACCCCAAATACCTGCTCTTAAATTGGAGAATTTACTATACTATAGGTACCAAATAACTCCGGGAACATAATATGTTAAGAAAAGTTTGTTTCCGAAGTTGATCTAACTGGAAATCAAACTCGGGACTTGCACATTCAGCGCCCATGGAGCTACCTATAAGGTTACAAAAATATTCAAGTACACAACAGAAAACATGGAGCAGACGGAATTTGGACAGATTCTATCTCAGAGTCGAATCTACAACTTTCTGTTTACAAATTCTACCATATAGTTCTATTACCTTATGTTTGTTTAATATAGATGGTAAACAAATTGTTACCGTAACCATTTATTCGATACGAGCCGCGAACGGGAATTTTGTGGATGATGTCACAGGAAAACTGTTACAGCAAACAAAAAGTATGTAGGTAGTTCTGTAGTGCCTCATATTAAATTTAAAACGCTCTGGCACTCTTATTACAGGAAATTTCCTAGTTTAAAACCAGGTGTATTATTATTTTCAAACAGTTTGCTTTCCGTTTTAGGCTCAATTTACATCGCTGCGGAAGGGAAGGGGAAATCATAAACGAACGTACAAACTAGATACAGTATGATATCGGTGAGAATTCCCGAGAATTCTCCTGAAGTTACTGTTAGTACGTTTCGTAATTTTGAAAATTTTTATTATGCTTTGGTTGTAATTCATTTCCATTCCATTTTGCAGCATTGTAAAATGTATCATCTTTTCGTTGACGAACAGTTACTATGCTGGACTGCCACGCAGAGGTTCCGGGTTCGATTTCCAGGCCGGGAGAAGTACAAGGTTTCCCTAGTGCGAGGCTATAGTGTATGAAATAATCTCAGTACAGAGTACTAAAAAAACCGACCTCAAAAGTACGTGGAATTACGTCTATTTGCTAAGTTTTATTGAAATATCCCCTAGTATGCCACTATACAGAACTTGACGCTGGAGATAATAAAAATAGGTTCTCACTACGACACTACTCAAAGTATATGGAGAGAAAAACGCCTTGAATGGAAGAAATAGCAAAATCAATTATTAAAGTAATTGCTCCTAAATTAAAGTTAGGCGCTATTTATAAAAGTGAATCTTCATGCGTGATCAGACACCCTTCGAGGTGGATGATTTTCTTCAAAATGAAATGGGACCACTATGGAAGTACCCCGTTTCCAACAAAAAAAGAATCATGAAAATCGGTTCACAAATACCGGAGTTATCGCGTAACATATATACATAAAAAAGAACATACAGTCGAATTGAAAACCTCCTCCTTTTTTGAAGTCGATTAAAAAAACTTGAAACCAATTCTAAACATAGCAAGTATTCGAGACTTGCTAGGTTTTAAAGTAGTTGAAGCTCCTTAATAGGTATTTTAATTGGCAATTAGTGGATAGTAAAGTTTACTGATACTCAAATCTTGGTCTCGGCTTCAATATCAGGTTGCAAACATATACCGGCAAGCGGACAAATGGTCCATCTAAACTGAACTAAAAGTAAAGTGGTTATCGCAGCCTTTAGACATTTGCGTTACAAAGGAAGTACTCATAACATCTAAACGCGTTCCGGCTCTTCCCTACCCTCTAATCTGGAACACAGGATTACTACTGCGCGGTGGAAATAGGTAGCGCGTGATAACTCTCCAGACCGTCTCTGTTTCATTTGCCTACGAAAATTATGTTTCTTTTTTAATATTACGGATTAATGACTTCCACAAACCTATGCTAATATACGTTTTATTATAAATAGGTTTTAATAGTACTAGGGAAGACCCTGTGTAGCGGGTGCCATAGACAACCACAATTTACACCCAAACTCACGAGAGAAATAAATGTAGGCCATACAAATATTTCTCCCGGCCCGGGAATCGAACCTCTGCATGGCGGTCCGATATGGTAACCGTTCGGCCACAGAGGCAGTTAAAAAAAAATAAAGTCACGAAGCACCCTAAGCACATTTACCCACTGCATCCGATTTTTAATTGTCCCGAAGCCGCGACTACACAAATCTAGAAAATTCGATCCCACTTCAGATGTCGATTGAGATTCTAAACTCGTACGAATTGGACGTAGTGCACAAACGCTCTTAGTGTTAACTACTGAGCGTCCGCAGCCGTCACATAATAAAAGATAATTAATTAATAAAAAATAACATAAAAAGACTATTCATTTATTATTATTGATACGAAGATCGAACAAAACACAAAGAAAAAATCCCACGATCCGACTGCACTAGAAACACAGATATGTGGTTCGAGTCCAGTCGGATTTGTTCGATCTTTGTATCATTAATAATAACAAACTAGTGCAGTATTTTCACAATATATGAATATCATGATATTCAATATGATTGTAACTTTTTCATATAAAAAAACCGACCGCAAAAGTTCATTACATCTATTTGTCAAATTTTATTGAAATCGGTTACCGGAAAGTGCGCGAAACCGGATTCATTCCCTAGTTTGCCACCTTTAGAGGTGGAATATTTTATATACCCTCCTTCTAACAAAAAAAGGATCATCAAAATCGGTTAATAAATCCGGAGTCATCGCGTAACATATATAAAAAAAAACAGTCGAATCGCGAACCTCCACCTTCTTTTGAAGTCGGTCAAAAATAAATATTGCCATTTATTTATTCACAAAACACATAAGCGAATTATTATGCAATAAAATAGTAATGTGGACAAATAACATGAAGACTCAGCATTGCTGATCTCCAGACGTCACCTATAGTTATACGCTTGCTGCACCAGACCGGCACGCGGAGTTTATACTAAGCACCAAGTTATTACACAGAGACTGTATGTGTTACACTTTGTGTAATAGTTGTAAAAATAAAAATGAGACGGTTACTTGCAATATTTAACTAAATAAATAACTCTCGTTTAACGTACAATGGCACCATTAGAAGCAACATGCCGATTGTCCACAAGGCGTGTGATTTCTGAGTAATACTGGATTGCTCACGTTCGCCTTTATGTCATAAAGACAAAATATGTTATTGAGGTCAATTATTCTTTAGCTATATTGTTCATTAATCATTTTTAAGTGTAATCATTATAAAATAATATTCAGCTTTTTTTGATGGAAAAGGGACAGTTTAATTTGTTAAAAATTAGATATATATAATAGAGAAATTCGTAAGATATATAGCTAAGTTGGTAGAGCAGTAGCCACGTTGAGGCAACAAGATATATCACGGAGAGTGTGCGAAGGAATTATATAACACATACACTCGTAGCCCCGCACGACCATAAATTACACTCAAAGTCACGGGTGAAATAAATGTAGGCCATACAAATATTTCTCCCAACCTGGGAATCGAACCCGGGACCTCTGCATTGCGTGGCACTCCAGTAATGTAACCGTTCGGCGACGGAGGCAGTTGATGATAATAATTGTACTGCGATGATAATTACACGAATTATTCCGCTTTCCCTTGCCATCGTCCGGGGACTACACGGAGGCTGGGGTTCCATCCCTATGTTGCGGATGTTCCAAGGATTCCTACGAAGCGTTTCGCTTCTACATTTATATGGCGAACGGCGAACGGAGTGGAATCCCCTACCCACAAACTTGTTCCCTGAACAGTATAACTTGTGCCTTTTCAAGGCGAATGCGGATAGGCATTATATAGGTGTGTATGCTCAATCGTCGACTTCATAGTCACTTTCCATCACGTTTTTAATATAAACAATAATAATAATAAAAACCTTTTAACCTACTACTGTGTACGAGTATCCTCCAAATAGTAAACCCTCTCTTTGGAGGTCACTCAAGGAGGAGTCATAGTCCGCCACCCTGGACTAAGGATATTTCACACTTTAGGTTTCCTGTACTGTTTTTGAGAGATATTAAAGATAAATTAGAAATTTAATTCTTAGGTTTTCTAGGAAAGGACCCGATACGTTGGTTTGTTTGAGAAAACAAATATACGCGATTTAAATCCGGGAAAATTGTTTCGTTTCCTATTAGAAATTAAAGTCACAAATGTATTCTGCCAACCATTTTCCTCTGAGCTACAACCGCACTACGATATATTTATATTTTTACATAATATACTATCACTCCTATGTAAATATAAATCAGTAGAATAGACCTGTGGTTATGGCCAACTCCCTTAAGCGCCAGAATATGTTACGATTGATTTACGGTCTCTATGTTACTTTCACTATATAGAGGTACGCACATTATATCACGGCAGTTTCCCACAGGGGCAGGCAAAGACTAGACCTCCATTCGTTACGCACCTAATACACCTCTTCCCATTACCTGCTTACTTTGTGTAAATAAACCCTATACACACAAAGTAAGGAAGTAATTACAAGTAGCAAAAGTTTTAGTATTCCATATCACTAGTTAACTGTGAAGACATTTTTACTCAAATTAAATTTTAATAAGTTTTTTGAGCTATTTTTTGTCAAATTACTCTACTAGTTTGTTGTAATTATTAATACAAAGACCGAACTCTTAGAAAAATTCCTTTAATCCGGCCGGATTCGAACCGACGTCTTCTAGCAAACCTTATCAGACTCTATGCCAACTAAGCAACGGAACGAAGCAGTGGACCTCACGAATTTTTCTGTCGGATCTTTGTATTTGGTTTTCAACGACTTTTTAACCGTAGCGCCATCTATAATTTAATCATATTAACTAAACTCGTGCGTTTGGGTCCAATTTTTGCTCCATATATATCGAACCAGTCCGTGTTCCTTAATCATGATCTTCCGCCGAAAACTCGACGAAAACTGACCATGGACTGATTCGAAACATGTCTTGAGATTCACGGTAGTTACCCATTTAAAAATTTTAAATAGAATTTACACATGCCAGGTAGGTAAGTGCCTTGGAACCGTTTTACGATTTTTTGCCAATTGCAGTGGAGACTGCGGGGACTTGGGGTTCGGAAGCCAAAGAATTCATCAGGGAGTTGGGTCGTCGGCTTAGAGATAGATGCTGTTGATCCACGCTCTGGATCTTAGTTGGTGCAACAAATGTCGTTGACCATTCAGCGCGGTAATGCTGCCAGTGCTATGGGAACACTTGAACCAGCTAAGATTCAGAGCGGTCCTTTTTAATTGTTATAGTTGCATAAAAATGGCTAAATCTGGCGAATTGCATTATTGATATTTTTTGTCACGATTTGTTTGTTGTTGATTTATATTTTTGTGCACGTCAGGTGCAGGAAGCGTACGTTGAGGATGAGAAGGATGACACTTGTAATTAAAAGTTTAATCATTACCATCTACAGTCCAACTTCATCTACTACTGCATGTAGACCTTCCATAGTTGCTATCCAGCACAATCTTGTGTTAGTCTTATCCATCTACGGCTTGTGACGTGGATTTGCTCGGCATTCTTTGGTTTTTTTTGGGTTTTCTCAGAAATGTTGATCGCGTTGACGATGATTTTGTTTTGATTATCCCGAATTTCATACTTTTATCCCAGAAGAAACAATATAGAAACACAACTTATAATGGAGATAGCAACAAATGGGAACTGTACTTGCAAGCAACCTTAAAAACCTCAAGCGTCCTCAATGAGTACTTGTTACACTCGAGTATCTTCCACTCCAACATCTAGATGTCGTACGTATTAACATTTCTTTCGGTTTATTCTTTTCCAATGTCTAAATTTTGTTCATTGATATCCATTTTTCTAAAGCAAAATAAATTATGTCGATTTTTGTATATACTCTAAATGATGCCAACGAGTGACCTGAAAACAAGAATGTTATTAAGACAGCATACCAGCACGTGACATTAACGAATTACCGAAATAGATAACACTTATTTATCCACTCAATAAGGACTGCGTCAGTGTTTGGAGCATATCACACGTCCTACGGCAATTCGGATATACAAATCCTTTTCAGGAAAATTTCTCTCATTTTCCTCGTCGTCCAAATAAATGAATATTTACAAGTCCATCCGGGAGTTTCGGGACTTACGTTGTTGTGATTTCATCTTATATGGTTAATCTTATATCAAGTTTTCACCACTACTATAACAATTATAACAAGTCATGACCAGTCAATGGCGACCAATGACGGCGGCGCGGGCGGCGGCTACGTCACCCGTTTCCTCTCCGCGGCCCGCTCGTACGTAGTCGTACACGAATGACGCAATTGGCTTTTTCAATGTCTTATCTACAGTGAAGTATGTTGTCATTCGCCGAGTGACCGCCTCGCTGCGCACACGTCTCTCGCGCTCAGTTATTTTTGTTTCACTTGTGTCTTTGTACCTTTTCGTCGTCGAGGACAGAGTGGCGAATTGCGCGCTCTATCGTGCCAGTGTTTTGAACTTTGTGTGTGACATTGGAACTGTTTTAATAATTAGGTCTCGGAACAGCCATCATGTTTATGTCAGGGTTTTTCATCTTATCCCCAGATTTATCTCTCAGGTTGGTTTTTACAGATTCTCTTATAAACTTGTTTACTTCATCTCGTTCTTTGAAATATCCGCGAATGGAGAGCTAGTAACAAGTTGTGAACCTGATTGGCTCGTTGAGCCGTTAATGCATTGTTCTTTGACCTAGTACTTAACATTGTGAAATCATTATGCTTCTCCTAGAATTGGTGGCATTCCCCGAACAAATATACGTAAATTCTTGCAGTGAGGTGGACAGGTGATCTTCGATCAGCAAATCGTGTAAATTTTGCGCCTGAAACTGCCTTGACTAAATTAAGAAATAGACTGTTACTTTTAGTTCTTAAGATAGGTATATCTGTGTCGCAGCATTTATTTTGCGCAATTTTCGGATCACTAACGAATGCTAATATCTGCTGTCTGCTTGTTACAGAATGACTCCGCAAGAGGAGCGGGAGAGCGCGCGCGGGGCGGAGATCGCCGACGCTTTCGAGGACGACATGTTCGGCCCACCGCGCACTGAGCCCGCCGCTCGCCCCAAGCTCTCCATGATCTCTGCGCGTCTGCGCGCTAACGAGGAGCGCAAGCGCGTCATCGAGATCTGTTCCCAGAAACTAGAGAACATCGAGGACCCCGCTCGCGACCTTCGTCGTTCCGTTTGCATCAATAACACATACTGCAGGCTCAGCGAGGAAGCGCGCAGAGAAAAGGAGGCCAGACGACGACGTGCGCGCGAGGAGTGCGACGACTCCTGGGTGGGAAAGAAAGCTCGGCGCGCGGTCGAAGACGAGTGCCTGGCACTGCTAGATGCTATCCCTGAACTAGGCGACGTGAACCTGGGATGCGCACAGCTGGCGCGACAGATGCCCCGGCAGGACGTGGCGTTGCTGCCGCCCTCGCTGCTAACGGTGCTCGACTCATGACCGCGCCGCTCCGCGCACCTACACACCCCGCTGTGATGCGAGCGTCCGAGTGATATGCTCGCGTGGCCCAAATGCACGAGTCGCTGACCGCGTTACCGGACACTGCATTTCGAGCGCGCACTTCGACTGTTCGAATATTTCGCGATGCGTTCGGGAAGCCGCTCTATAGCGGTCGCTCAATGGACCAGACTATTATGTATTTGTTACCCCCGATGGACAGTAACGTTTAGCCAATTCTTTGTTATAGAAGAGTACTTACTTTGTTAGCGTGTTTTTTATTATTTAGTGAAAGTTGCTCAGGCGCTGCCGACGGGCGCGGTCCAATTAGTGTTCATCGATCATTTTTATTGTCGGACTAGGACTTGGATGAGCGTTTGTCGCCATGTCGTGACGTCGCCTGCGATGACGCGTAACGAGATAATAGTGAGGAAGTTTAAGATTCGCATTGAAGGAGTAATAGTTGTAAGCGGTAATTATGTTACATTACTGTACTATAAATAATTAAATTTAGTGGTTAAGAGATAGTGCAAAACGACTGGGAACGGAAGCGCTAGAGCTCGTGATGATTCTTCCTCGCTTTACTTTAGTTAGTATTATTTTCGTGCTGCCTTATGTGAGATCAGAATATTATTTTAAGACTCGGCCATGGATTGAGTCGGCGTCGAACACAATGTAATTGGGACGACGGCCGTTTCTAACGAGTGACGGCTTCGAAAGTAAAAGTTCGCTCTACCGGTACCTAAGGCCCGTGAGATTACGCTTTTTAGTAAAATATCTACCGTTGAGCGATCAACGCGTTACGTGATACGTGTTTGCTACTTTTTGAAGTGAATTAAGTAGCGACCTAACAACAATGTCGTCCGTATGTGGTGTTGGACGCAGGCAACACTCTGTGGTATTATTGTACGGGGCAATACCTGCTCTTTGTTCGGAGCAGGTTGGGCCAATGTTTGGCCCAACGCTCCGACGTTTAGTCATGCGTCGCATTTCAACAAGTCTGAATATTACTTTGAATGAGTTTTGTTGAACATTATCGCTTTTAGTTTATTTGGGCGTTTTTGTTTGTTACCTTGTGTCAGCATTTTAAGTTTTGTTACCATTATGATATTTTTGGTTAATGTGTGTCTCTGTACGCTTTCACTGCGACGAGTGTAAGCTCTTGTGTCATTTTAATTATGTTAGGGCAATGTAAAAAGATCAAACGTATGAGGAACGAGCATACTCATGAAACTGTGGTTGTGCAATAAGTTCGTAAACGATCGATCGATAAATTGTGCAATCCGAGTGCAGAAATTCAGTTCCTTTTCTTTTGAAATCTTAATTGTCGCAAAATATATTGGTAGTAGCCCGTATCGCCCCTTCTGAATAGTAAATAGGAGCGCGGACGAGCGCGGGGGTGAGGTTTGGATCTGGTAAAGTGGAAGGAGACGGGGAGGGTGGCAGTTGGGGAGTAGAGGGGAAGAGGCGAGCGGGCGGGGCTCCGCACCGTTCCCAGCACTCCTGTGATATTAGCCTAGCCTGTGTGTCGTATTTGTGCTAGTTTCCCCAACCGACTCGTTTGGACATCGTGCTATGTATTTAAGAATGCTTCGAAGTAAATGTTCCCTTTTCTATTGGCAATTTTATACGGACTAACCGGATATTAAAGTCGTTTGACGAATGTAGCATTTAGAAGTTTTGTCATCGTAATGCGAACACAGTGTAGAACTTTTTTTTTATAATTTGGTATCAAGTTTGTATGTAAAGTTGATAGGTCATGTAAATTTTAAGTGTTTGTACCATGCAGTTGTGGCCCTTATTGGGCCGTAATCACAACTAAGTCAAACATACAAAAATTACTGTTCATTAGTTGTTAAATCGGATTTTACCAAATGTATTTTACAAGTAGTGTCTAAAAAAAGCGCACATTATATATACATACATACATAAATGTAGATTTTTTCATCGAGAAGCACAGAGGCCACGTTTTGATCTTCTATCGATGTTATGAAAATAATTGGCTGGTTTTATTTTAAACAATCCTATGAATGACCAAGACTTAACAGTTTCATCGCGTATGTTAATTTTGTAAACGTGGCTTCAGTATGAAGAGCAAAGTGAGATTTTTAGAGATATATACTATTGTACCGAGCCTCTAGTTTTAAATTTTGTTATTTTATGTTGTTTGCTATAAATTAATACAAAAATCGAACAGGGCATAGCTTGGGCCGGCAACATTACTTACTCAACGACCTCCGTGACCTTTACGGTTGGCACTGTGAAGAGTAGGTTCCGGTTTCGATTCTCGGTAGGACCAATTTGGAAAACGAACTTTTCTAAATTGATTCTGATCTGGGTTTTCTCAGTAGTGCCCCCTGGAGATAATACGTTGCACTGGTGGTCAAAAACTGGATATTCCCCCGTTTGAGACACGGTAATTGATGTGGTAGTTTGGCACATTATTATTACTTATCAGGTCTTCCCCATGCACATCCAAAGAGAGGGGTGAAAGTGGTATATCTTGATCATCAAACCTGTTTGTGGAATCTCAAAAAAAATGTTATTTTAAGATTCGCATTTTGGAAATAACGATTTGAGATAATGAATTGAAATGTATAAGTACGTACAATATGCTTAATTTTCTTTATAAATACGATCCGTACTAAATCCGAGTCTGGTATGCGTAACATTTTTGTTTGAATGCAAATATATCGAAGCCTTGTAAATAGATAGTTTGTAGATTGAACACTCGAAGTTCTACGCAATAAAGAATGAATTACAATGACATCTTTTCTTAAAACCTAGTAACAATCCTAATACATCGCTACACTTATATGTATACATATACCAAAAGAATCCCATTATTTACAGGAGTAAATAAAGCTATTTAAAATTCATACTTAGAAAGGAAAACAATCTCCAATAAACATGAATGATCGTAAAACAAAAAACATGATATGTAACAAGACTACTTCACTCATATTTGCACAGAGGAAAAACAACCGTAAAAATTACTCACGTAGAGTCTGTTTTCCTTTCCGAGTGTATGGCAAAAAACCTTGACCGTTTTGGTGGTAATCTTTTACTCGACTGCGCTAAAATAAAGGGTAATGTATAATTTCTAAGTTTACTCCAAATTTGTCACGAAACAAACTCTATATAGAGGCACGGTATGAAGAACATATTTGTGTAAATGTTATATAATAATTTTAACATTATGGCTAGCTGCTATTTTATAAATGTTTCCTGTACTAAGCTAAGAAATCATGAAATAAATATTAAATTAAAATTTGAATTGTTTTTGCTGCTTTATTATACCTTTAACTTCGAAATTTTGCAATAACTCTGACATTGGCAGGATTGTTGCTCTTTTAGGCTCAATTCATATTGCGGCGGGACGGAATGGAAGCGAATTACAATCACATCGCGCGTCTTTCGCTGAATTCTCGCACATGTTCGAGAATGCTCGCGCATTCGCGAGAATTCTCGAATTGACGAATCCGCGGGGAGTCTCGGGGAACGTCGACTACAACCTCAAGGCGCGATCGCTAGAATACGCGACCATTGGAATGCGAAATTGACGCGTCCATTTCCATTCTATTCCGTTCCGCCGCAATGTAAATTGAGCCTTAGTAAAATCCACAAAGGCTAATTTTCTGTTAGTGAGGCCGCTAGACTAATTACCAATGTGTTACCAAATTAGTATTACCATAAGAAATGACTTAAAATTCCGCAATATGGCGAGGACATTACATAACAATATCGAAGTAAGAATGCTACTTTATCTAAATATCCACAAAACGAAAAGGAACCAAAAAATGTAGAGATAAATTCTCTCATATTTGAGTTTTATCACTGTTATATAAAGTCGATTACGACATACCTCCATTTTGATAAGAGGTTATAGTACATGTATACGTACATTACTACAACTTTGACGAACTCTCAAGATAATTTGTTGAAAATTTTACATTATTTCATATTTAAAAGTTTCAATATTGATTGTTCAATAATAATAACACACACTCATAGCCCTGCACTAGGGGAGCCTTGTGTCGCCAAGGACACACACTTATGCAACCACAAATTACAACCAAACTCACGGGAGAAATAAATGTAGGCCATACAAATATTTATACCGGCCCGGGAATCGAACCCTTGGCAGTAAAAGTTTAATATAAAGAAAGCGCGTGAAGGAACGAATTATATCCAATACTATGACGGCCTCGCTGGCCCAGTGGCTAGCACTGTGGGCGCTAGATGTGAAGATCCCGGCTTCGATTCCCGAAAGGACCATTTCGGGAAATTAACCTTTCTAAGTTGGTTCTGATGCGGGTGTTCTAGAGAATGGCCGTTCATTCATTCATAGTACAGGGAATTTATTGTACAGAGTGTTTTTTTAAACAGGTCAGTATGGGAAAATCCGAAACCATAGAACACATTAGGAAACTGCCTTAGGAACCATTAAGTCTCTTTTTGTGATAGTCAAGTTTTGGCATAGTCAAGCGTCAAGCGTGAGTTGTCCATAAAAATGATCAAAAAATTGATTATGGCAAAATTGTTTTCACAAAAAAGACATCATGGTTCCTAACCAGTTTCCTTCTATGGTTTCGGAGTTTCCCATACCGTTCCATTAAAAAAACACTCTGTATATTTATTTTTATTATTATTTAATATAGTTTCCATTGACGTTCTATCTACTCACATATAAATCCGCGGTAATGTAATTTAACTCATGTTTTTATTAAAAGATTTGGTTGCTTTTCGATTTGTTACGATAACAAACATACAAGAACTAAAAAAAATCACAGACAAAACTATTCTGAAACCAGGATAAAGAAAAACGGTAAGTACTCTCAGGCATCAATACAAACAAACCCGTTACAAATTTTACCGCTATCTAAATGAGTAAAGACACAAAGCTCTATAAGGAATTTCCTCAGTTTGTACGAGCGTATCTTTAGCCGTGACGGCAGTACCTATGGAGAAAGAAATATATAATATAATATATAGTATAATAGATAAATTATACTTTTAACCGACTTGAAAAAAAGGTGAACGGTGAGTAATCCAGTATTACTCAGAAATCACACGCCTTGTGGACAATCGACATGTTGCTTCTAATGGTGCCATTGTACGTTAAATGAGAGTTATTTATTTAGTTAAATATTGCAAGTAACCGTCTCATTTTTATTTTTACAACTATTACATAAAGTGTAACACATGTAGTATCTGTATAATAATTTGGTGCTTAATATAAACTCCGCGTGCCGATCTGGTGCAGCAGGCGTATAACTATAGGTGAAGTCTGTATGTCAGCAACGCTGAGTTTTCATGTTATTTGTCCACATGACTATTTTATTGCATAATAATTCGCTTATATTACTGTTTATGTGTTTTGTGAATAAATAAATGCCAATATTTATTTTTAACCGACTTCCAAAGAAGGAGGAGGTTCGCAATTCGAGTGTATTTTCTTTGTATGTATGTTACGCGATAACTCCCGCATTTGTGAACCGATTTTGATGATTCTTTTTTGTTTTTTGATTGGCAAGAGATTCCCATTTAAATTAGAAGAAAATATTCCACCTCTAAGCGTGGTAGGTAAACTAGGGGATGAACCCGGTTTCACGCATTTCCCGGTAACCGATTTCAATAAAACTTGGCAAATAGATGCAATTCCACGAACTTTTGAGATCGATTTTTTAGTACTCACGTTCACCGATGTGCAGGTTCGGTCAAGATCTTTATCTTCGCCGTTTCCAAGAGGTATTGTTAAGACTTGCAACGACGAGACTGAGGACTTTCTAGATTCTCCAGCTATACGACTTTTAGAAGTGTTGCGTTATTAGACATCTTCTCACAACACACATAAATAAATAAATAACGCACCCATTTAACATAGACCCGCAATAGGGAAACCCTGTGTAGCGGGTGCCATGGACACACACATAGACAACCACAAATTACACCCAAACTCACGAGAGAAATAAATGTAGGCTATACAAATATTTCTCCCGGCCCGGGAATCGAACCTGGGACCTCTGCGTGGTTGTCCGGCAGTTCGGCCACGCACCCAGATACACCTCAAAATGCTGTTTCTTTTTGGTTTTTTGTTTCTGTTTTATTTTTGTCAACCCAATATCATCGATCATCAATTAGAACCTAGTGTTTGTAATGCAATCGAGCGTTGGAGGCCAGGAGACTCATAACACAGGTCTAACCTAGTTTGAGCTCCTGTCTCTCAAGATGTAATGCCGTACGTAATGCCACCACGAGGATTCACAACAGGTTACAGCGTAAACAAAAGCAGTTTATCAACAGTTTAAAGTTTACCAAGCGCAAGTCTGACTTGTACAAATTCTTCCCTCCTATTATAACTAACGTGATCAACATTTCTAACGAAATTAACCTCTTAACATATCTAATATCAGCAAAATGAGATCTACAACCCCCTATTGTTTTTAACCGACTGAAAAAAGGAGGAGGTAACATGTTCGTCTGTGTGTATTCACCGATTTCTCCGTCAATTGCGGACCGATTCTGAAATTTTCTTTTGTTTGATACCAAGTGACGGGTACAACACGCCTATCCATAACAGTTGCAGTGCCACTCAAAGCTTTAAATTGCAAAGATCATAGGGGCACTGCCGCGCCCGTCTGCCTGAGACATAAGTCGATAAGTCCCATGTGCCTGTAATTTCGGCAGAACCCTTACCCTCCTACACCGGAACGCAGTAATGAAAGAAAGAAAGAAAGAAAGAAGAAAGAAAATACATTTATTTGTTTACCACAATGACACCACCAAAGACAAAAGACAAAAAAAAGAGAAATCGGAACAAAACAGAACTAAAACAAAACACGATCAAAACATTCAACGTAAAATAAATATGTAATTACGAAACAAAAACACAAACAAGCACAAAATAAAAATGTATATATAAAAATTAGATAAAATTAAAACGTGAACTATTCACACAAATAATAAAAAGAAGACTAAATATTGAGATACCTTGTGTGGTGCCAGCCGCGGTAACAAAAGGGTCACAAACTCAGTATTTGCTGGAAAACGCAACGCGTTCCCAGCACTGATTTTCAGTTAAGACCCTAAGTGAGGTCACGGAACAACATATGCAAGCATACTTTGGTACTTGAATAGAACAGTAAAATAATTATATATACGTACATATTAAAACTGTAACGGATGTGTGTGTGTGTGTGTGTTGTGTATGTTTAAATACTTCCAAATAATTTATGTATAACTATGAAAATACATTATAATAATTAATACGTATACACTATACCTACATCAAGCAACCAATATATTATATAACAAATGTGTATAAAAAGTATAAATAAATAGGTGCTGGAAAAAGTTAACACAATCCCTTTTGATTTTCCAGCAGGAGAGCCTTAAGCTGGCGCTTAAAAACATTCCTACTAGAAGTGTCATGAAGAGTAATGCTCACATTACTGCTTGGCAGCAGAAATAGGTAAGGTGGCAGCACCCAATTTCCTGGACGAACTCTTTTCCAAGGAGCTCTACTACTGCTGTCACATAAATCCTAGAAGAAATCATCAAAATTTTATAGGCATGTACAGTGTATTCATCGATTTTTCTATCAATTTTATTACGGATTAAGCAAAATCGGCATTTTTAAAAATTTTTACAAGCAAAACAACTAAGTGCCGATGTCTTGGTACTTACCGAAATACAAATGCTTTAGTTATAACAAAGAGGGCAGAATTGGTGTTCTTTGCGGTAATTGATTTTAAAATAAAGCTTTCAATGCGGATCGAGATCAATGTTTATGAGAAACTAAAAAGCGTGCTTCATAAATATTGCGTACAACCACAATATGTGGTGGCTAGAGATGGGCAGTGTTTTAGAACCCAATCAGCCCGCCCGGGTTTTAACCCATTTCTGCTCAAAATCGTGAGCAGCGAATACGGAATTTGATATAATTTTACACTTGTTACAAAATTCGATGTGAAATTTTTTTTTAGAGGATAAGAGGCATGTTTACAAAATTTCTATATCCTGAAAATTCCTAATCTTCGTGGATTAGGAATCTACGGATTATTCTGCGGACGAAATGTCCTGCGGATTCTCAGCGTGAGAATGCCCCATTAAGCTTCGATTTTTTTTTGAAAATCGATTCAAGTGTATAATGGTGTATCAATTTTTTGTATCGATTTATTCAATGCGATTTTCACACGAATCAATTCAATAGAAAAGTAAATCGAATAGTCTAGATCAGAAAGCAATAAACATATTGTAATAATATCATTAAACTTGAACAAAACTCGATTTACATCAAATATTTAGTTAAATAAATTGATTAATTAAATAAATATTAGACAACATCACATCCGTTGCTCTGACCTCAAAGTAAGTAGCACTTGTGGAAATAGGAAACAACGACAGTACCACAAACCCCCAGACCCGAGACAATATAGAAACGTTAATTTTCTACACTGACCCGGCCGAGGACCGAACCCGGGACATCCGTCAAGGCGATACCATTTAAATCGGTGTGCAAGTTACTCGACCACAGAGGCCGTCAAGTTATAACTAGTTTTTGCTCTCGATTTTAGGCATTAATGAGTTTCACCCAGATTTAAACATACAAAGTGTACTTTTGAAGCACTTTTTTTATATAGCCTTCGAAATTCAACGTAAAAACAGCGGTTTAAAAATAACAGGGAATGGTGGTGGTTAAGACCATAAGAAGGTTGTAATAGGCACAGGGTATTTAAACTCTTAAAGCAGAGTGCATAAAATCCATACCTAACGCTTTTGCATTTCGATAACTTTCGAATAATACTTATTATTAAACCATTCCGACTCATCCGTAGAACAAAGGCCTATTTGCAAGACTGCTTATTCTCAGGACATTGTACATTTCGTTCGCTGTTCTTATTTGTGGATATTAATAGATCGACCGCTAAAAATTCTGAAAACACCTATAGCTAGGCCTTATTTTGCATAACGAGATTATGTATTTATCCTCTTTTCGTTGTATAGTCACATCGGACTCTGTTCTTCGGATGAGTCGATTTATTTCCACACACATGACATACATTATATAAGGCTCAATTTATATTACGGTGGAACGGAACGGCAGCGAATTTTTATAACGATATTGTTGTATTGTAGCCGAAATCTTCCGCGGAATTCTTGCGTATGCTCGAGAATGCTTGCGCATTCCGCGGAAGATCTTGGCACGTATCTAATTTGTACGTTATACAATCGACTATAAAGTTCATTATGCTGTGTACAATATCGTTACAAAAATTCGCTTCCTCCCTCAGCATTGGTTTTCATCCTCCAAATTTAGTAAAACCCTATTTGCGTTTTGGGCTTCTTCCGTAAACTTAGAGAACTAGGTAAAAAATATGTATCTTAAAAACTAACTTTTGCTTGTTATATATAATAGTAAAAATCCAAGTTATTAAAAACAAAGACAAAAAAAAAATTCCAAACTAAACCAATAATTTTCTGTGTTTGTAATAGTGAAGAATACAAGTCTGGTCTAGGGGTCTTTCAGATTGGCCACAATTACCTTTTTCAGTTGATGTTTAACTGTGTATATGGATTAGTAAAATTAGTAACTAAAGCCAATTACGATTTTGTTTAACAATAAAAGCGAAACTAAATAAGATATTAAAAACTGATTATGGGTTGTAGATCTCGGTTCGCTGGTTCCAGATTTGTTAATAACTACATTTCTCTAAAAATCGATCACGTCAGTTATGATAAGGGGGGCAGGATAGTACGGCATCTAAAGATATCACACACGGTAAAGTATTATAATATGCGAAATTTAACAATCTTTCGAAAGTGTGTAAGTCGGTTGTATGTTTTGTGTGTTTATAGAATGAATTTTAATGTGAGCGATTCACGAAAGTATTTGTTGCAGAACTTGCTTGACATCTCATCAGACTACGTGGTTCTTATAAGTCTTACATCTGATTTGTATCTTAAATTGTTCAGTGTGATCAACACTTTCACATCTCAAAAGATTTAGTATATTTTTGTCCTCAAAAAGGTTGTCAAAATGAGCCTGTAATTTATGCCTGCCTAGTGAGACGGGCGTGATGGTATTCATGCTTGCCACCGTCACTACACTTTGCAGGTATTCAATCTAAAAATGGTGGTATATCACTGTTATAAAGAAAAAGTCTTTGGTTTCTCTTCCATAAAGAAGGAGATAATACCTCGTAGTTTATGATTGAATTGTGACTTGAGAAATAAAGAAAAAAGAAAACGAGCGTATCTTTCTTTTCCGTAAATTTCGAACGACCGACTTTCTAGCGAGCTTGTTGTGTAATCAAACCGGCCGCTATTTGAGGCAGTAACGCCAATACTTATTGCTGCTCTGTTTTTGCTACACCCTATTAATAAATTCAGTAATTATTATTGCGTACATCAACCCTCTCTCGGCTGTCGTAATAGGTATTACGCGAGTTCTTTGGACCATAGTATTCCGGTACAGCCACTGCAAGCAATTTTGGAATAATTGTGAATTTAATTTAATAAGGCTTCAGTTGACAACCAAAATGTAGCAGGTTCTCTGTAGTACTTAAAGAGAAATATCTTCATATAAAAATTATGTATAAAGTTAGTTTTACACTTTTATTTTAACCTGTTTTCAGGATTTTATATGATCAGATAAAGTACATCCTGTTACGTATTAGCACATTCTTTAGAGAATATCGTTAGGTGTATCGTATACTTTTTGTAAGATCGTTATTTAATAGTAAGTGCCTAAACCACTTGAGCTAGCAAAACAGTTTTTGACGCGTCTCCTCCGGTGACTCACCTTAATAATATTGCGTGCATCCACCCTTTCCCGGCTATCGTAACTGGCATTAGAGAAGTTTATCGGACATAATCGGGCCGTACGACACTTGCTATCTCAAGCTTTTTTGTACTAACAATGATTTACCTAATTACTATTAGCACTTAATAGCACCAAAGTTAAATTTTATAAAGCATAGTTCTAAATACCATGCAACACAATTGTTGAACAGTCTTCCTACTGAACTCAAAATAGCCAAGTATCTTTCAAAAAATCTGAAGACATTTCTTGTTGAAAAAATCAGACTAATATATTGATGAATTTTGTTGATGGAGCCACTTGATATTGATTTTTAACCGACTTAAAAAAAAATTAGGAGGTTCGCAGTTGAACTGCGCTTTTTGTGTATGTATGTTATTTGTGAACTGATTTCGGTAAAAAGCAGTATATTACTTAATTTTTTATTGAATTGACATTTTATTGTTTTTTTGTGAAATCACTCCACTAGTTTACTAGTTTATACAAAGATCGAACGCTTTGAAAAAATTATTTCGATCCGGCCGGATTCGAACCGACATCTCCTAGCAAACCAGTGCCAGACGCTATGCCAACTAAGCCACAGAACGAACCGAATTTCTCACGAATTTTTCTATGTGCTGTTGTCTGATCTTAACATTTGGCTTTGAAGGATTTTTTCTAAGTGTTCAATCTTTGTATTAATAATTATAATAAACATAGTTTTAGAAGGAAGCAGGTTCTGTTATCGTGGAAGTTAATAAAGTATTTTAACCTGTCCATCAATTGTAGAAAACCACAGTCTTGTTGAGAAATAATAACAAATTTATTTCTCTTTACCAATTTAGGTAACAATTATTTGGTACATATATATACATACACAAGCTCAGTCCCACAGGAGGGGTAGGCAGAGACCACGGAACGCCACTTTGCTCTATCCTGACACATCTCTCGAGCCTCCTCCACATACATACATCAACTACCCTTTTCATACATCTTCTTTTATTTTTGTCACTTCCGATCCCAGCCTTTTTGAGGACATCACTGATCTGATCAATGTAAGTCCTTGAGACGTCCTTTTAAAACCCTTCCATCTACATTCGCATCATAAACCTATTTGGTAATTCTTCTTACATCCATCCGCTCTACATGCCCAAACCACCTTAACATTCCTTTCTCTATTCTAGTCACTACATCCTCTTTCACGTCTTTCACGTATTATTGTATTCTTCACTCTATCACTCCATTTTATTCCACAAATTTTCCTCAACGATCTCATTTCTACTGCATTAATTCTACTTTCATGCTTCTTCTGCCATACCCAACTCTCACTACCAAACGTCAGTGTGGGAACCAGCAAAGCATTATGTATGGACATGTGTGCTTTTTTGGATAAGATGTTGCTCCCCATTAGACCATTTATGGCTCCATTTACTCCGTTTCCCTTCGTACCCTTCTTTCAATGTCCTCATCAAACTTTCCATCTCTTGTAAACACACTACCCAGATACACAAACTCATTCACTTGATCAACATTCGTACCTTGTATTTTAATCTTACATACCGTAACGTTCTCATTTCTTTCAAAAACCATCACTTTCGTCTTCTCTGCATTAACCTTCATACTTATCTTTCTAAACGACTCATTCATAACATCCAGCATTTTTTGCCACTCTCCCTCCGACGGCGCAAGGATCACTTGGTCGTCAGCGTATACGAGGCATTTAATGCTAGACTTGCCCATTTTCACTCCATAATCACTCTCGCGCATCTCCTTCATGCAGTTGTCCATAAACAAATTGAAGAGCCAAGGTGACGCTACGCATCCCTGTCTGACACCTCTAGAGATGGAAAACCAATCAGAAAATGCGCCGTCAACTCTGACACACGCACTGGATTCCTCATACAGTGATTTCAGTGCGCGTGTCAAATGGCTCCCCACTCCGAATTCGGACAACACCCTTCACAGTACATCCCTCTCCACTCGGTCATAAGCCTTCTCCAGATCCACAAATGCACAAAACACTTTGTGGTGCTTTGCCAGAAACTTCTCCGTAATGCACCTTAAGGAGAAGACTTGGTCCGTACATCCCATTCCCTTCCTAAATCCCGCTTGTACATCCCCTATTTTCTCACTTATCTCTTTCACAACTCTCTCTATCAGAATCTTTGCATACAATTTATAACTAAGTAACTGATACCGCGGTGATTTTTGACTTCCTGGTGTGATCATTTTCCTTTATAAAGTGGTACAACAATGACTCCACGCCAGTCTGTTGGTTTATAAGAATTGTTCCATGCGAAAGCAATGGTCAGCTTAACTAAACTCTAATGAATTTTAAAGTACCTTAGGACCTTACGAATTTTTCTGTGTGCTTGTTGCAGATCTCCTGTGGTTTTTTTTAACGACTTTTTTACTGTAGCGCCATTTGTGAAGTGCCGTTCCGTGGCTTAGTTGGCATAGCATCTGACTATCGTTTTTGTAATAATAATTAACTTATTCTGTTATAGTTTTTTATGATAACTACGAATAAGTCGTGCGCCTGGTGGTAAGCGACACGATTATTTATAACAGTTGCAGTGCCACTCAGAGCTTTAAATCGCAAAGACGTAAGGGCGATCGATCGACGGCATCAAGTGGCTTGCACACCGGTTTTCAAGGTGTCGCCATCTCCGAGGTCCCAGGTTCGATCTCCGGCCAGACCAATGTAAAACAGGGTTTCTTAACCTGTGGTTCATGGACCCCTACGGATCCCGTGTAACGAATGCCGGGAGGTCATAGCGAGCCTACCTAACATTTATTTATTTACAATGCATTTATATAAAAATTGGCGTACAATATGTTGTGAGCAAATAGGCACTGTGCACGTGACATTTTTGATTTTTCGCGCCTTTCGACGGTCATCCACCAGACCAGAAAGCAACCCGCGAGCCTTCTTCTTCATGTTTTCGGGAAGGGTCTGTGGGTTCTTCAAATTATAAGAGAGGTCCATGACTAGAAAAAGGTTAACAAGAACCCTGATATAGAAACGTTTCGATCTAGAACGCCAGCCACATCACTAGTCAAACATTTGTTGAAAAACATACACAATCAGGAAGCCACCAGCTCTTTACCAGCCCTTAACATTTCACCACTTACCCTGTCATACCCTGATGCTTTTCCTCTTTTTAACCCTTTTATAGCTTTTACAACTTCATCCATACTAATCTCTTCTTTCTGACTCCCAGTGTCTGGTTCCTGAATCACCTGCGACGGAACCTGGGGCACGGGTTCATTACAATTAAACAATCCCTCAAAATAACCTTTCCATCTCATTTTTACATTTACTTCATCTGTCACCAACTCACCATCTTCATCTCTCACGACATTAATTCTAATCCTTTGCAACCCTCCCCGGGCTACCCGAACCTGTTTCTAAAACAACTTTTGGTTTGCCGGGAAATTGTGGGATATCTTTCTTTCATACCCTTCCTTTTTGTCCTTTTTATTTTGCTCAACTTTTTCTTTAGTTATTTGTTTGATCCTTTTGTACGTGCCTATTTTTGTATTCACATCATCATCTGTCACGTTGCATCTAATCTCTGTCTCGCTTTGATCGCTAATACATCCAACCACGCTTTCTTCTTTTCCTCAACTATCTGTCTTACTTCTCTATCCCACCAATCATTCAAAAAACCATTCTTCCTCACACTTTCCCCATACTTCCACAGTCACACCTACAATTTGTCGTTCCTTTTCTTCTTCTCTCGTCCCAAACCGACCACACACGCTGATTTTCGTGTACTCCCAACCACACCGCAGTTATCGAGCCAAGCTGTGTGACTCCTTTCCCTTTCTTCTTCGTGTCACTCACGCGTAAAATATCCAGTTTTCTTTCATCCATCATCATACATACTTCATCTAATTTATTTTCCATCCCTCCACATACATACAGTGTAGCAAAGCGACGTTCCATCGCCCGTTTTTCCGCCCCGTGAGACTCGTTGGCGTGGCAAGTGGCGAACTGTATCGCCGCCTCCGCGTTTATTTGGTTTTTTAGAACATATTTGAATCCCAGGCTTGGCTAGGGAAGTACATTGTCCACCCCGACAGAGCCCCACATGAGGGGGTAAGCCTATTTAATGCCCGAAATTCGCCTGGTTCCGGGATAACAAAAAACGGCTCGCTCCTGCATCGGCACGGCAGACCTTAGATTGGCGGATATGAAAGGGGAGAAGGAAGAGGAGAGGATAGATGTGGTGGGAAAGAATGCTAGACATGCGGATGGTAGACATACAGGTACTTGAATTTAAACTAGATCAAAAGATCTGTGTTTTAGCTTCCCAGACCGCCTCCCAGCCCCCCCTCCTCGAAGTTTCTTGGTATTGAATTACCAAATTTGAATATAAATATTATGAAAAAGAAGTGTCGCCATCTCTGAGGGCCCGGGTTCGATGTCCGGCCGGCTCAATACAGAAAAACTAACTTTTCTATATTGTCTCATGACTGGGTGTTTGTGGTACGATCGTTATTTCCGGTTTCCATAACACAAATGTTTTAGCTAATTACTTTCTGATCAGAGCAACGTATGTAATGTGTTATATGTAATTAATTAATTAATTTATTTAACTAAATATTTGATGTAAATCGAGTTTTCTTCAAGTTTAATGATATTATTACAATAAATTATTGCTTCCTGATCTAGACCATTCGATTTGCTTTTGTATTGAATCGATTTGCGTGAAAATCGCATTATATTCTTTTTTTTTGTATTGATTTATTAATCGATACAAAAAATTGTTATAGCATTGTACACTTGAATCGATATTCTAAAAAATCGAATCTTATTGTGTATTCTTAGTCATGAGAATCTACAGGATGTCATGAATTACAAATTTTCCTATATAGAAATTGGCCTAACCTCTTTTCTTCTAAAAAAATACTTTTTACATCGAAATTTGTAACAAGTGTGGAATTATACCACATTCCGTATTGTTTAAGAGTGCGTGCGTGCGTGCGTGCGTGCGTGCGTGCGTACGTGCGATGATGTAAAAAAAACATCGAAATCGGTTCACAAAAACCGGAGCTATCGCGTAACATACATACAAAAAAAAATATAGACGAATTGAGAACCTTCTCCTTTTTTGAAGTCGGTTAAAAAATATTCTTTCGTGATTATTTCCGCAGCATACGCATAGGTCCTAACGGATAAAGGTTACATTGAAGGGACATTATTTACGCTCGTAAAATCTTGAAGGCTACTCCCAGTTGGGCCGGAAATGTTTGCATTACGCGGCCGGGTCCTCATACCTCGGAACACCCCACAGAAATTGAGTTTATTGTATGACAATCTTTAGCCAACAATATAAAAATACTGATTTAAAATGGACCCGTAGACAACACATATTTATTAATACAAAGATTGAACGCTAAGAAAAATTCCTTTGATCCGGCTGGATTCGAATTAGTGCCTTCAGCAGGCCAATGCTCTCCCAACTGAGATACGGAACAAACCAGAAGACTTTGCAAAGCCTTGTATGGGCTTGTTGCAGACCACGTTAGAAAAAAACCAATGGAACCGATGTCGTCAAAACTCACCCATTATTAATTTGAAACACTACAAAATCTCGATATAAATTGGTCGTAGTTTGAAATTTAAAAAGAAATAACAAATTCTGGATTGTTAATGTAATTTAAACTTTACGCTGTTGGCATATCGTTGAAAGTTCAATGTCATCAATACCTTACCATTGCGAGTTACGACTTTTTGATATTAAATTGAAATTTCAATCAATGTACTGCCATCTAGCGGTTAATTGCTGAACGATGACGAATTGGTTATTAATCTAGTTCTCCACAAAAAAGCGATCATATTGCAGGCATATATTTTACTTTCGTTTCTTGTAACAAAAAAAATATTTCGAAATAGAAGCTAGAGAATTTATTAAAATAAGACTCCGATAATATGAAATACCACTAAAGGTAATATTTTTGGCGCGGCTATTATTTTTGCACTACAAAACAGCGCAATAAGACGCTTTTGTAGGATTTTAGAGAATTTGCACGAAAGAATGACACAACCACACATAGAAAGCGAAAAAGGCGGACTGAACTTAATAGGTCTTTCGAGACCTATAGTTGGCACGCGTTAGACGCTTACTAACGGCTTCTACTGTATTTATTGTTCTCTATTGTAGACCTTTGTCTTTGACGATTTATTTTTGCCATAGCGCCATATGTAAGAAATCTATGAAAGTTTTGTTTCACTCAACCAACCAACTTATGTCAAAGATCAACTGACGATGATCCACCAATCAACCACTCTTGTATGTCGTCTCAGCTCGAACGATTTTTTCCTGTGTGTTCGAAAATGATCGAACATTTTAGAAAAGTTTATTTTTTCAAATTGGTCATACCGGGTTTCCTTGTCCAGTGCCCGTAATGCAAGCCTTTAGGCTACCGAAGTCGTCAATAAGAGATGTATTAAAGAACAATTTACATCATAGTTTCCTGAAGTGGTACCTACCGCCCCCCAAAGTGGGCGCTGAAGAGTCCTAATTGGAGGGCGTTGATGCTGTCCAGGGGGTGCTAACGCATTTGAAAAATAAGCCTGAATTATATATATAAACTGTATATAATTTTTTCCAATTTTTTTATATTTTTTTTTTCCAGCCCTCAACGACGTCATCCTTCGGGCCTAAGCCACTGTTAACGTGCCCGCTATACTCGAGCCAAGCGGCATGTCGCGAACGGATGGCAAACGCCCGGACGGAACGACTTTCATCCCTTGGAGTATGGGCCGGGCACTGGTGTAGGAGACCAGCTCCGCAGTTGAGCTGGCGGAGAGAATAAAAAGTAATAACTACCAGGATCTCGGGTCAGACTACCTATTTACAGCCTTTGGAGTCGAAACCCTTGGCCTATGGGGTCCCAGTACCCTTCATCTGTACAAAATTTTATCAAAAAAATTAATAGGCTGTCTGGGGAAACCCAAAAGCCGGCAGCTACTTTGCCCAATGCTTTAGCATAGCAATACAAAGGGGGAACGCTGCCAGCATCTTGGGCACCTTGCCGCGGGGACGCAATTTTATTCATATAATTTAAAAATCGTAGTTTTGCTTTCTAATATTGAAGTTTTTATTGTCTTTTTTACCTTATTATCGAAATAAAATATAATCGTATTTTATCGAGTTCTTAGGTTTTCGCGATTGTTACACGTAGGAAATGGAACTATTTTTTCGGATTTAAATCGCGTGTATTTGTTTTTTCAAACAAACCCCCTATCCCGTGACCATGGGACCTGTAAAGGGCCCGAAACGTCGGTTTGTTTGAAAAAACAAATACACGCGATTTCAATCCGGAAAAATAGTTTCAATTTCTATAATCGTATTTTTTCCCTTGTGTTTTTAGTAATAAGTTTTTTAGGTTAAACAAAAAGTTGAAATTTTTTTATCTTATCTAAGTGGGCGGAAAGCCAAGAAGTTTGGGAACCTATAATCTAAATCAGCCTTTCTCAAAGTGGGCGATAACGCCCCCTTGTGGGCGCTGCAGACCTAAAGGGAGGCGGTAAGAGACCCAGAAAAAAATTGGGGCGTTGTGTAGAGGCTTAGGGGGAGATTTGTAATTTCATCTAGGAAGACTCTTAGAGACCGACTAAGCTCTCGACTCTCGACTCCAACTTGTGAACATCAACTAATATTAATTAAGAGATTGCTCAAACTAATTCGGATCGATATTTCTCTCCGTGTAGTTCATATATCGGTCCTATTTAATTTCGCATTTTAATAGTTATTAGTATTCCTAGATACGTAATTTTCGTAGATAATAGACCGGGAGCAATCACGTTTTAAGAAGTTTTTGTTAAATAACCCTATTTATGCATTCCTGTATCAAGCGGCTGGTTCATAGAATACTTGTTCTTACTTGTTGAGTACAATTGAGCGTCGAATGAGATAAACAAGTTTATGCATGTTTGTCTTATTCCTGTCGGTGCGTGCTGCTTGTGCAATCCTATATAAACAATGTGATATTTATTTTAATTTCATTTGCGGTTTCGCGCGTAATAGATAAGCGGTACTTAAGTTCAACACTTACTTACGTATTTCTCAAAACCAAACAATGTCGGAAGTAAAAAAGAAGAGACGGAAATACTGTGCGGAATACATTGAATTCGGATTCATTGAAATTCCCACAAACCCATCGTCGTCTATGTCTAAAAACATTTTCGAATGAAGCAATGAAGCCTTCAAGACTCCAAGATCATTTGAATAAAATGCATCCAGATAAGAAAGACAAGAATGTAGCATATTTTCAAGACCTAGAGAAGAAGCATACTACTCAGCCAAGTGTAGCAGAACTCCTTTCGGAGGCTGCTAAGCAAGATGATGACGGACTTCGCGCTTCGTACAATATCTCTTTGTTAATTGCTCAAAAAGGTAAACCACACAACACACGGAGAAGAGTTAATTTTGTCAACAGCAAAGCAAGTAATAACTACTGTGCTTCATAAACCGGCCGCAGATATTATCCGAAAAATTCCTTTGAGAATAATTCTGCGCAAAGACGAATTAATGAAATGGCTGATAACATTGAAGAATCATTGTGCAATCATGTGAGGACTAGTCAATTCTCAATTCAGCTCGATGAGTCCCCTTTACTTGTTGCTGTCTTGCGTGAGGTTTATTGAAGATGAGAAAATATGTGAAGAACTATTGCTTGCTAGAAATTTAGAGACCGATACAAAAGGTGAAACCATATTCAATACATTGGAAAAGTTTTGTGATGAGATAGAGATTCCCTTGAAAAATATTATATCAGTTGCTACGGATGGCGCTCCGGCTATGACAGGGTGACATAAAGGCTTCGCAGGGTACTTAAAAAATAAAATTCCAGATGTCCTTGCTGTACACTGCGTTATTCATAGACAACATTTGGTTGCTAGAAATTTAAGTGAACGACTATTTTAATGACTGCAATATGTCATCAAAGGAGTCAGTAAAATCCGTAACAGCTCTTTGAATGGTATATTATTTCATCAGCTTTGTGTTACTAATGATGAAGATTTCAACCGTTTGTTGTATCATACTGAAGTTCGTTGGCTATCAACAGGCAATTGTCTGACTCGATTTTACAACCCTTTTGACTCTGTGATAGAGTTCTTGGAAGCTAAATATACAGAATTGCGCAACAAGCTCATTACATCAAAGAATGATATAGCTTACATGACAGACCTGTATAAATTGTTCTACGACATGAATCTCCAACAGCAAGGCGATGAATTAAATTTAATTAAAACAAAAAGTGTCGTTGCTGCTTTCGCAGCCAAACTGCTTATACAAAAAAGAATATGGGCAGACGTGAGTTTCACAATTTTCCGAATTTATCAGTATCCTGCAGTAACGACGACTTGTTTGCCTACTGCCAACATTTGGAAAACCTCCACATTGACTTCATCGAACGATACCAGGACATTTTGAACTTAGAAATACCAGACTGGGTGTTGGATCCGTTTTCAAGTGTCAACACAGCAATATCACCTCAGCTAGAAGAAGAACTTATAGAACGAACGAGGAAATAAAAATCAAGTTCAAAAATGGCTACCAAGAATTTTGGCTACAAAAACCGATCCCGCAATTGTACCCTGGATTGTGGTCAATCGTTTAACGATTCTTGATAGCATTCTTATCGTCATATTTGTGTGAACGTGGTTTTAGTGCTGTGACAACGCTGCTTACTAAAAAGAGAATTCGTTTGCATGTTACTTTTCTTACTGTTCTTGAGTAAATTGTAACCTGATATCAACAAAATTATTAAACAGCATCAGATTCATCCTTCACATTAGTTTTTTTGTTAGAATCGATTATGTTTGTTCTATTTTGAATAAAAGATACTCTGTCTGAATACTATAAAGTTGCGTTTCAATAATCATTCTCATTGGCAGGTGTAGTCTGTAAGAGTTAACTTGAGACCTGAGCGCCGTTATGTACTACCCACTGCGCTCAGGTCTCAAGTTAACTCTTGCGGGTTATAGTAAAAGTCTCGTTTAGAATGAATGTTTAATCTCCGCCAATATAGCTCACAATAATTAATTTAATTTGTTTGTTGTTTTTAAGTAAGTGGAAAAATGGGGGCGCTAAAAAATAATTTATTCTCAAAATGGGCAGTAGACAAAATAAGTTTGGGAACCCCTGATTAAATAATAAAACACCTTTGTTCCAAGATCTTTGGTTCCATAAATAGATAAATTCAACTGCCTCCGAGTTTGTGTGTATTTTGTGGATGTCTATGTGTGTGTTCATAGCACCCGCGATACAGGGTTTCCCTCACAGAACAGAAAATACAGTAGAAGTGGTTAGTTAGCCTCATACGCGTGCCAACCATAGGTCTCTTAGGACCTATGTGAGCTCAGTCTGCCATTTTCGCGTTGTACGGTATGGTTGTGTCAATTATTTCGCGTAAATTCTATAAAATCGTAGAAAATTGAATTATAGTGCTGTTTTGGAGTATAAAAATGATAACCGCACCAAGAATATTACCCGTGATGGTATTTCATATCATCGGTAAGTCTTATTTGTAATGAATTTTGAATTTTCTGTTTATCGTAATATTTTTTTGTTACAAGAAACGAAAGTAAAGCTTATGCCCTTGCAATATTGTCGCTTCTTTTTGGAGAACTAAATTTAAAACTCCAATTCGTCGTGGTTCAGCAATTAACCGCTAGATGGCAGGACATTGATTGAAATTTCAATTTAATATCAAAACGTCGTAACTGGGTAAAGTTTAAATTATAGTAACAATCCAGAATATGTTATTTCTTTTTAAATTTGAAACTACGACCAATCATTATCAAGATTTCGTTGTGTTCCGAATTAAGAATGTATGAGTTTTGGGACATCGGTTCTGATAGCAACCGCGGCTTATGTCACTTCCATTGTTCTTTTTCTTCCGTAGTTTCCCTAGTGGCACTGAGTGTGCGCGTCAACAAAATAAAAATAAATATCAATCACAAACGTTTTAACATTGTACAATCTGTGTAAACGCAATTAAGATACACCGTAAGTGGACCGCGCGATACACGTAATAACGTAGCTCACAATACCGTTGTAACTCGGCTCTGATGCTCGCTCGTTCTTTCACTAACTTGCTCTGCGAATATTCGGTTACTGCTTTTTAATTTACAACGTTTTCATGAAACCTTACATCTAGTTTCTACCAATATTTTTAAATAAATATCACCATTGGTTCAATAAGGTCACATTTGCAGATGGACAACTTTTCAGTAGAGAGATTAAATATTCTACGAATTAGTCTATAACTTTTTTATGCTTAAGTAGGATAGTTATACAATTTCATATGTGTATATTTTGTTTCATATAGTTCATGTTATTTTATTACTTTTGTGTGATGAAGCATGTAATATTGTAAATGATATTATGATGAATAAATATCTTTTCACAAAGTAGAGTTAGAGCTTCTTACATATGCTTCGCAAAGGAATATGTTTAAAGAATGCGTTTTAATCAATTTGAAATTTTTAAGTGATGAATTTACCTATGAAATTAAAAATATCTTAGCTATGCTATGAAATTTAAGGTAATCATGTAATAATAGCAATAAAATTCGTCATAGCTTTATTAAAGAAGTATAATATTGGACGGGGAAACTTAACTATAAGCCTTTTCCATCTATGTAACATTATGGTAGGTAATTGAAATAAAGAATTGAAATGAATTTAATTGAGCCAAGCCCGAATAAGTCTCTGGAAGGAGAGATACTCGCTGTCGGACCACCTCCCTCCTAGGCATGATCGACCTTGGCAAACTTGAAAGTCTGTTATAATTATTAATACACTTAGAATAGATTCGACGTCTTCCAGCAAACAGTGTCAGACGCTATGCCAACCAAGCTAAGGAACGAACTAGCGGACCTTACGAAATTTTCTATGTGCTTTTTGCAGACCCTTGTTTTTGGTTTTTAACGATCTTTTTGCCGGAGCGCCATCTGTGAGAAATCTATTTCTTCTCTCAGCCTTTACGGCTACCGGCAGCTGACTAGATATATCGAACATCGTCACATTCAACAAAAACTTAAAAAATAAACCTGGAAGTCTCTAAATAGTTTTCCGACCCAACCACTCGTGGGGTTATAGCTCGGAGAGTGTATATGTGGTGTCTCTCCCCAGTAGACATGGGGAATAGCGTTACATTTCTATCGTCGTGACTGTCGTTCCGGTTCCAAAAAAATCACAGTGATAAATCATCGTGATTTTGTCACGACTGTTACTTCTTGACCTTGTCACGCCTATAACTTACATCACGATATACGGTTATAGCCAGCCATTTCTAATACTTATAGCCGTTTTTTATAGAATGATTTAAGTTTTTACTCCCTTTGCGATAAGTTTCAATTCCAAAAAGTCGAAAAGTTGATTTGTTGATTTTCAAATAGTTGATTTTGTATTCAATGTAATTTTGTTTGTTACTTATTTAATGCGAATCTTTGGATTGTTAAATATAGCAATAAAGTGTAATGTAAATATATTTCTAGTAGAATACACAAAGTAGATTATATATACATAAATATAAAATACCATCTCTTCCTATATTAACAAAAGTATACAAAAATATTTTACTTTGTTCATAAATAGTTTTTAAACAATAATTTTCTGGTATTTTTAGATATAAGTGAAGTAAACAAATTAGCAAATGACTAAAATATAATGTTTTTATGGCATTGGTAAACAAATTAAATTTGGCATTGTTGCAGTTCCATAAGTTCATTGTATTGCTTTTTAATGAATTCACATCATCTGTAATTGACCTCTTGAATACTTATTTGTTAGGAAGAAGAACTAGCAAAACGCGATCTTGGTAGTCCTAGCAAACAAACAAGATATGGCAGGGTGCTTGACGGTAGCTGAGGTCCACCAAGCGTTAGGATTGGACGCACTGCGTGACCGCACCTTCCAGATTTTCAAAACTTCGGCGGTGCGCGGCGAGGCACTCGACCAAGCAATGGATTGGCTGTCTAATGCGCTGCAGGCTAGGAAATAACATATATGTGTAAGTTTTGTTCTATTGTCTCATACAAAATGACATTGCAAGCGTCCATAAATTGGAGCTCTTTCTTAATTTTTTATTGTATTTTTTATTTGATTCCATTTACAAACTTATATTTAATTCAACTTGCATTGCAAATGGTACAACTTGCAAACAACGGTTTTAGACTGTGATTTGTGCCCAACCCTTATAATTTTCTTTAGAATAATGTATTAATTTTATTGGCTATGACCAATATTGGTATTTTTTAAATTCATTGAATGTCACAATGTTTTACTACCGTAATAACCAATATAGCTGAGTTAAGAAATAGGTTTCTCACTAATGGCGCTATAGCAAAAAAAAGTTGTTAAGAGTCAATATTATCTCAACTTGAATTAAAATTTTTCTCATACTAATATGGTTCGTTTTGCTTGGGTCGGGCAACAGGGACACTGGCTTTATTTCAGATTTTTTTTTTTTAAACCAAGTTAAAGCAATTTCAAAAATGTATATCATATATTATACGTCTTCTATTTAGTTCAGTTAAAAAAAATCATTGGTATATGTAATCTGCAGCAGTTATTATAATCATAATAACTGCTGCAGATTTTTTTCATCCGCCTTTTCTAGCAGTATAAGCACCTACGACCCTTGTGAGTGAGCAAAGAAAGCCATCCTATTTCATTCACTCCCATCGCCCGATTTGGCCCGATGGCCCGATTTGAAGAGAACTACAACGAGTGGCGCGCTCAGTTACCACGGAACGGAGATCGCGCATTGTGTCAAATACGTATGTCGTGATGTGAGTGACGGGGATAGCTATTGGAACAGAGGAACACCTATGTCTTTGACTTTGGAACGTCGTTCCTTCAGAACGAGTCACGGTGATACTGTTTGACGGCGGATTATCATGATTTTTTCATCGTGACGATATTTATCACCCACCTCTACTCCCCAGTCAATGCCACGTCTTTTATCATGCCCACCGTGTCCCTACACCTGCACACGCGAGGACCTGAGCCACTGATAATGCTGTGTCAGTTGCTAAGTACTGGCCTTCACAAATATAGGCGTCAAACAGAAAGAATAACAATAATGTTACGATGATAATAATAATAATAATTACAAAAATTGATCACACAGAAAAATTCCTTCAACCCGATGGGACTTGAACCCATGACCACGCTGTACCGTAGTACTGCTCTAACCAACTGAGCTACAGGCCAAGTTATCGAGTTGTCGAAATAGTACTGCTCTAACCAACAGAGCTACAGGCCAGGTTATCGAGTTGTCGAAATTTTACTATGTGTTTTTTGTTATAAATATTTGTACTGGACTTTTCGGCATTCAGCGCCGCTAGTGACATCTACTGAGAGATTTTAGAACCTTATTACGGCAACCGGTACCTTTACGGGTGCCACGAGCTAACGTTGATGTCGTTTTTTGATCAAATGTATGATTGAGATTTTTTATGAAATAACTACTTTTTTGTTATGATTTTTGTTTATTATGAGATTTGTTACGATTTAATTGTCGGTTCGATCTTTGTATTACATAGGAAGCACTATAAGTTTCCGGAACTGGCCACTTACATAAACAATATTTAAAAAGTAATTACAACATTTGAAAATGGAATTCTTTGATTGTAGAACAACAGTTTGTTTCATCTGACTGTCACTTGTTTTTATATTGTGGCGTCATTTTAGAAATTGGTTGTCTACATCACCACGGATTTAACTCGTGAAAATTTTCGTAGTATGATTTTCCACGACTTTAAGTGTATTTTAACAGCTCAGCGGGGCTCCGCTTGGCTTTAAACTGCTTTTGGCGATGAAGCACCATGCAACACGACCATTTATACCCGTCCACTGCTGTGAACAACAAAAACATCGATGCTGTGCGCCGTATGATCAAAACAGACAGGCATGTGATATACCATGAGATTCGAGCATCTTTAGGCACAGGCATTAGTCAAATACAATCAATAAATACTACAAAACAATTTGGGTGTGAAAAAGCTATGCGCTAGGTGGATCCCACACAATTTGACTGAGGCTCAAAAACGGATCGCGTCACTTGATGCAATGCCATGCTTACCAGATTCAACTAAAGGGCGTCAAATTTGGTGTGGGATATAGTAATAGGTGACGAAACATGGATTTATAGTTACGACCCCAAAACAAAGCAGCAATCGAGTGTATGGATCTTTCGAGATGAGCCGAAACCAACCAAAGTGGCGCACGTGCAGAGTGCCTCTAAGCGGACGATTGCTTCTTTTTTAAATAAAACTGGACATGTGGCTGCTGTTGCTTTGAAGAATCGTTGTACCGTGAATAGTGATTGGTACACAACCATTTGTTTGCCAAAAGTTTTTGACAAACTCTGTAAAAATAACCGTAAACGCCGTATCATCTTGCACCACGATAAGGCCAGTTCTCACACGGCGAGACAGACAAATGAATTTTTGAAGGTGAACAACGTTGACCTTGTGACTGTGAGCCATCACGCGTACAGTCCCGACCGGCACCTTGTGACTTTTATTTATTTCCAAAAATTAAGAACCAGTCAACGCGGTCAACGATTTTTGTCACCTGAAGAGGCTGTCGAAGAGTATGAAACTACAACACTAACTAACAAACTTAGGAATTTCGGGTACTATGAGTACCAGAGCAAAGGAATTCACTCCTTGGCACGACCTGGACCACCTAGATCAGAACCAATTTAGTAAAGCTAATTTCTTGGGAGCTCCTCATCCAGTGTCACAGCGAAAATGTGTAAACCTTGAATATCTTGAAAGCTAGTCTAACTTTCAATTTAAGGGGCTAATTAAATCACATTAAGAATGAAGTAGAAAATTCAACTTGAGTAACAATGTTCTTATCAATAACACCGGGTGAAATTTTAAATTTTAAATGAAATTTTAAAGGTGAAAGTCCTAGATTTTTAAGAGCGCGTTAATCATCTTTTACGCCAATATTATACATAAATGAAATGTACGTAATATATATGAATGATATAATGTACATTACTTTATGTATACATATATCGCACCATAGGTGTTATAAGGCCACATCTCCAAAATAACGCTATTCTGGAAATATATTTAAAAATTATCCGAACGAAATTAATTGAGATTTTTTTTATTAAATAGGAGAGTTATAAAATTTTACATATACATAATTTGTTTTGTGTAGTGCTTATAATTTTTTTGACTTTCATGCAATGAAAGCACTTTAAGAAAGTATCAAGGATACGATTATGTATATACACACTACAATAACCGTATCTCTTCCTTATACCCATATACACGCTTCTTCTTGTCGAGTCAATGCCAGAAACCAGTACAAACCTGTGTTATATTTGTTTGGCCCAGTAAGCAGCCACCTCTATTATCTGTTGTAACTTATCTGTTGTCTTTAGCAGGTCTTCGCGGGTGCAGCTGGTCGGACACAGTGGGCACGAGAGCAAACCATTATACCAATATACAGGCTTAAATGTTATGTTATATTATTACGCTTAACTTTATTATGAACATTAAAAAGCATTTAAAATAGTTTGTTAAGGTTGTTTAACAGTCACGAAGGATCACTGACCCTAATTATCTATATATAGATTTTTTTCTTGTATGGCAAGTCAATGAGTCAGTCAATTGTTTCGAATTCAATAAACCACATGGTATTTTATTACACCTTGTATACTTTTCGTTAACTATTTTGTTTTTTATGTATAATACTCAATTTCTGTGAATTATTCTCGTCGGCAAAGAACGCTCCACGAAACATGAATCACTCAATCTACCGTCCAATGATAAGTTGAATCAAATATGACGTCATCGCTGCGCTTCTAACGCAATATAGTTTATTTTCCTCTCTTGTTACTGTACACTATGCTGTAAATATGGTAATGGTATATGTGTTAATGGTTAGAGAAAAAAATTGTGCAGCTTTTAAACTTATTATCCGTATACAAATAGCGAATGTAACAAAAATTGTTACAAATTGCACGCGCTATAATGAAGTGTCATAATTTTGAAAGTAATGATTTTGGGAAAGTGACAAAGTAAATTTAAGGACCTCCGTAGTCGAGTAGCTTGCACACCGGTTTTCATGGTGTCGCAGCCGGGTATTGGTAGAAAAACTAACTTTTTCAAGTTGTCTCGAGTTTTTTGTTTTATTACTACGTTAAAAATATTTTGATCGAAAAATCATATTAGAAAATTGAAGACTACGTGTTAGATAAAGACGTATGGAAAGACGAAATGGCTCCAGAATCCACACAAATTTGATTCAAAGTGTATTCCATAGCATTTAAGTTTATTTGAAAAGAGCAATCCCTAGAGTTTCTTGCTCGTTCTTCTCAGGGAGGTCAGCGTAGTGAACGAGCAGTAGCTTAAATGTGACGATTTCAAGTGTAAATTTATTTTACCTACGGAATAAATAATCTTTGACTTTGACTTTGATTGATCTGTGTTTTAGTTATTTATTATAGGTTCAGAGAAACGTATGTGATGTTCTCTGATATTTACTATTACTTAAATGAAAAACGTAATGTACAAAAAGTGTTCTTGTGTTAGTGGTACTAAAATAAATGGTAAATTTAACCAGACTATCAGTCGGTTCTGAATTAAAAAACCATTTTTTTTTTCTGCAATTTCCAATAATTGTTAAGGATTTTTAATACTATGTACAAGTAATGTAAAATGGAACGGTACGGATTTTTATGTATTTTTTTGGTTAATGGGCTAGTGGCCAATGCCACGAAATATATATTGACGGATCAGATGTCAATGTCAGTATTGTTACAATTATGATCAATTATCCAATTGCACACTGAAGACAGGGCAATGTAGACAATATTGCTTTTTTTTACTTATTACAATACTGCTTCTTATAGAAGGCCTAGTAAAGATTTATAAAGGAAAAGATTCCCCCGCCTCTTGCCATCATTACTGCAGACTACGAAGACTTATGAACATATATAGGTATACATTCTTTCCGCCATTGAAGAGATATAGATACCTTCAAATACCTTAAATGTATTCAAAGAAGAAAGTCTCTTAGAAACAGTATTTAAAAAGATATGAAATATAAGTGGTTGATGGATTTATTCCGATCCCGTAAAATTAATATAAAAAAATTAAAAAACGTTTAAGTGTTGCTGCTTTTTGGACTTTTTTTAGTATGTGTAGAGAGTACAATGATCTCCCTGCTGTCTATTCTGAGATTGACATCTTCAGCAGTCGCTGTTACGCATTTCGAAACGCCATTTGCGAAAGGTTTGGATGATGTTGTCGTGGTTGTTGCTCGTATTATTGTAGTCAATATATAACAATGTTATGTATTCAATCATTATCGATGTAAAATTTGTCTTAAATTAATATTAAGTATTTGTATGTATGTATTAAGATAAATTTTAAAGATTTTTATTATTGACTAACTAGATGTTAACATTTATTAATTTAGTACCAACTTTGTATACATGTCTGTGGGCTACTGTCTGAACTGCCCATGTAAACTTACATACTGTAAAATGATTGACTTTAGTCTGTATTGTATACTTGCATAAATAAATATCGTAGTGTTGCTCATAATTATTTTAAAACATTAAAATATTAAATATGTTTAAGTTTACTTCTGTTTTAAATTAAAAAAATGCCGGTCACGATATTTTTTTCATTACTCTGCTAAAGTGTTTATTTATCTAGTAAAAAAGTTGAAGCTGGTTAAATTTCTCTAGGAATAAGTACCAAGCTCCATACTCATTCGGTATAAATCTTCTAACTGATACAATGTTTATGTTATTTTTGAAACCAGGCAAATGGCATGTACCAACGTTTTTTTATTGTTAATTTACTAAAAGTTCTTTCGAACTCTTTGTGCATCCTTTTCCTTTTGAAGTTCAGAGCATAATTTTTATCTGTAACGTGTTATTTTTTCATCTCATTTCTTGCGTCTTGTAAAGCTCACGATACACCTCAAGTTAACAAATTACAAATATAATTATTTATTATTAATACAAAGATCGGACACAAAGGAAAATTCCATCGATCTGTCAGGACACGAACATGCGTCTGTAATGCCAAAACCCAAAAACAAATGCCTAAAGAAATTAGAGGCACATGGGACTTGTCAACTTACGTCTCTGTCTGACGAATACAGTGGCAGTGCCTCTCAGATCTTTGCGATTTAAAGCTCAGAGAGACACTGCAACTGCTATGGACAGGTGTGTCGCTTGTCGCGAGTAATAAAATTGATAAGACGACTTGGTTCATATTCATTTATTGTATAATGAGGCAGAAGAAAAGGTAAACAAGGCGAAAAGGAAGGCTGTAACAATAATATCAAAACACTCAAAACTTAAATTGCTTACAAAACATGCGTAACAAAAGAACGCACACACATATACACACACACACTCAACATAAACCCAGTGTCGCGGGTGCCATGGACGTACATATAGACAACCACAAATTATACCGACACTCACGAGAGAAATAAATGTAGGCCATGCAAATATTCTCCCGGCCCGGGAATCGAACCTGGGACTGGTAACCGTTCGGCCACAGAGGCAGTTTCTTACCCCAGAAGGGCCGTATTTTCTACAAATATTAGTTAGGTTACTTGATTTTAATAAATTAAATAAGTTACGTGATTTTAATTGATAACTGGTGAAACTGATCTGAATTCAGGTGAAGATGAGCAGGAGTGCTCGCTTCAGCCATTTAGTGGCGAGTGATGATGGAACGAAGCAAAGTGATAATAACAATGCCAAAGAATTAGAGAACAATTCTAAATTTCAAAAGTAAGTGGCCAGGAACCAGAGAATAAGGTAATAAATAGGTGAGATGACGATGCAATAGGTGGCATCGTCCCACGCTTACCACCATGCGCACTTATAGTCTATCCATACCATCGAGTATATAACCAGAAATAGAGACGAAATGTCATTTAATTTGTTTGAAAACTATTCTGCCATATCATTACTGTGACAACTGCGCTCCGATTGACTAGCCCGAGTTCGAAACAATTGACGGGTGTCGTCAACTGTTTCACTTCAAATCGACCAGTTAACTTGAGCTTTGTTATAATGGACGAAAATTGCAAAATAACATATTTAATTACCGATGAAATGTGATTCCGTTTGTTTTGTAATTAGATGTTTTGCTATTATTCCCACACCACCAAAAATAGAACAGCCCCTCATTTTTAGAGGTATTGTCTTTATTATAATAAATACAGAATCATTTTTGCAATATACGGAGACGTACGCACAGGTCAGTAGTTGGCCTGTCTATATTTCAGTGCAAACGGGAGTTGATATTTATAAGAGCTGTATCGCTAATGTGTTACCAGGAATATATGGCCCTTATTTCGTCTCCATTTCTGGTTATATACTCGATGATCCACACATATCCGGGCCGTGCCAGGGACGTGGACGGTCCATGCTCCGTCAGGGGTTCAAAAAAATATCGTTGCGCATATTTTGTATGAACTCATCCACACATGTCCGTGTCCGGGCCGGCGCCGGGACGGGCCCGCGGTTCATACAAACTAGCACGCCCCGTCCTCGTCCCGGGCACGGCTCTGATGTGTGTGGATAGTCCTTTACTCGTCCCATCACTTGGGTATTATAAAAAAAAAAAATAATGCAGTGTACAATGCAACAGACAATTAATTGTAAACAACAACTCAAAATTGAGAGTGTGCGTTAAAAAAACGTTTTTATTTATCAATTAATAAATATTATGTTTAGAATTAAAGAAACTTGAAAATCCCCGTGTAACATCTCAAGTTTTGTAATTTTCAGGGTGTTTTCTCTTTGTTTGAAATATAAATCTTTTATCGTTAATTTTCCTTGTGCCGTCACAGCAATCAAGTCGGCTATCATGTGCTTGATATAAAATAAACACGATACACAAAGACCATATTAAAAAATAATTTTGTCAAGTCACTAATTTAGATCACTGTTTAGAGTACGTACACTAAAAAAGGTATTGAAATAAACAAGATATTATTCAAGGTGACAATGTAACTTGTTTCCATTCGAGCCCATTAAGTACAATGATTGCAGCAACAAGCACAATGTTGCATCAATAACTTTAAGCAATGCATTTTTATTACATTGTTTTAGATTCAATTAAAAATTCACTAAACTCGATTTGATCGATTTAGTTTATTTTTATTTATTGCACATAAGTTGTATGACAATACTATAAAATATACTGCGTTATGTAATACCAATTTTTATGATACAAATCTCACCCAAAGTCACGAGAGAAATAAATGTAGGCCATACAAATATTTCTCCCGGCCTGACAATCGAACCCGGGACCTCTGCGTGGTAGGCACGGCAACCGTTTGGCCACTGAGGCTATTAAAATTGATATGACCACTTTCGTAATTATTGGCAGTATTAATTTTGGGAAAATATCTTACTAGCTGGTGCTCGCGACTTCGTCTGCATAAGTACTTTGGGTGACCTACTGTAGTATACAAATTTTCATAGTTTTGTTGGTTTTCTATACAAACTTTCATCACTTAATCCACCCTCTTTTAGATTTATTTTGACAAAAAGTAGCCTATGTCATTCTTCTAGGTTCCATTACTCTCTATACCAAAATATATCGAAATTGGTTCTGCGGTTTAGACGTGAAAACGTAACAGTCAGATTTACTTTCGCATTTAAAATATTAGTTTGGGTTGAAACTACGTAACATACAATGTCTCTGACTACATCACTTTCTAGAACAGGTTTCTGGTTTGGATATTTGAGGCAAGAAATCGAAATTCAATATCATCTTTATTTCATAGGTAAGCAACTTACACTTGAAATCGTAATATTGATTAAACTCTATCGCTCGGTCGTCAGGCTGATTCCCCTGAGAAGAATGAGCAAGAAACTCTAGGGGTTGGTCTTTGTAAATATACATTATCATTGTATTGAGACTACCTGCAAAAGCTAAACAAGTGACTGCCATGGATTTTTGTCATCCAAGTACGCAGAAGCTGTATAATAACCTTTAGTATAAAGTTTTTGTCGCACTTTAGTTTTAAACCTTGTAAATGGCAAACTTTGAATATCAACCGGAATTTGATTATAGAGGCTTACATACGTTTGTGACTTTGTGAAGCAAGTAGCAAGAACAGCTAGTTTATTTATGTAAATGGTTTTTCAACAAGAACTTGGTTTTGTAAATCAAAATAAAACAATAAATTTAGATGACAATGATTCTAATTTTTATTGTATTAAAAAAAGTAAGGTTTGGCAATTATGAATGAAAATTGATATCTGATAAATGTCCACCACGATAACAGTTACAGATGTCGATTCTTTCATCAAAGTTTTTAATCACTTTTTGACAAAATGGTGGGTCTACTATTTTGAGTTTTAAGGCTGTAATCGATTCGATTGGCTCCGTATAGACTCTGTCTTTAACATAACCCCATAAGAAAGAATCCAGCAGTGTTAAATCACATGATCGAGCTGGCCACATAACGGCTGAATTTCGTGAAATTATGCGATCGAGAAATTTGGTTTGCAATATTAAAATTTGCAATCTTAAAACTGTCGTCCGAGTTCAAAAACTTGAAGTGCACAAGTATACGCGAGTGATAATCTAAATAATTTATAAAAAGCTCATATCAAAATCCGCATAAACTTATATTCGCAACCAAAAGAAAGTGTAGACATTGTAGTGAGACATAAGAAAACCTTGGACATTATATTAAACTCACTTGCTAGATGTGCCTTCATGAGGTAAGACCGTGCCACTCCACAGGGCGTATATATTGATGTTATTAGAGAAACTGTGATTTGAAATTGAGAACCAAGGCAATCGGAACTCTTTCAGGAATCAAGAAAATTTTCTTAATAAGAAATGCATTAGCATAGCAATTCAAAGGGGGAACGTTGGCAGCATTTTGGGCACCTTGCCTCGTGGACCCAATTTTGTTATAATTTAATAATCCTAGTTTTTCTTTCCAGTATTTAAGCTTCTATTATCTTTTTTACCTTATCTGTATATTATAACTTATTTTTTTTTTGTTTATTATTACACTTTTCAATTTATAATTAACAAAACAAAACAATGTGCATAAACGCAGTCATAATGCAGTCGTCATCTACACATACTAATCATAACACTATTATATTATGTAGTATAATTATCATAATCTGCATAATAACCTCAGTACTAAAAACTCTAATATAAAATAATCGATTTACAAATGTTTCGTTCGTTCACAAAGTTATCGCGTAACATACATACAAAAAAAACATATAGACGAGAACCTCCTCCTATTTGAAGTCGGTTAGAAAGAAGTCGGTGCTTTCACCCTACAGATAATTTACAATACAAGTTCAACTTTAAATATCATGTGTGCCTGACTTTGAAAACGACGGTGACAATCTAAACGGCTGGAGGCAGTGGGTGATCGAGTAAGGAGAAAAAACTAGGGGGTGATGTTTCCGCAGTGGTGGGACATAGAGCTTAAAAAGTCTTAGCCTTTGATCAGCTACACCAGACAATCCAAACCCTTAACCAATAACAATAATCACAAGTCCACCATTTAGAAAATCAATTTATTTCCTCCATTAAATCACACATCGCAATATTTAACCTGACCCAACGTAACTTGCGCTACCGCCCTCCCTTTTGTATTCTTATCCTGTGTTACCAACGCGATTTTGAATAGAAAAGGAGAGGTCTAAAACTGTTGGTGGCCATTAAATGTAACCCCTATGTTGAGTACAAAGCATAGTGCAGGGGCTGTTACCCCAATGCCGATACGAAGATTACGGCGAGTGCAAGCCATGGGAGGAAACAGTGGTTCAAATCACTTGTTTGATATATTGTTGGTAAATTCCCCCGTAAGTACTATGAAGTTAGGGAACGTTGCACATTTATACGAATATGGAACTTAAGGGAAAAGGTTATTATTCCAGTTGTACAAGACTTATTTTTGTTATAACACAGGAGTCATAGCCATTAAAAAGAAGATTAAAAAGTTAATAGAGCTCCCTGTGAAAGAGTCCAGAGAAGTACTACCTTCTTAAGTAGCTGGTTCTCCTGCCAAGCATGTCTATAGTTGAGAGTGATATCAGTGTTGTGTGATTTGGACATAACAGGATAGATGTAACAAAAATATTGTCATTGTAAAGTTTAAATAGGGTCTAAAATGTTTAGGTGGGAATTAAAATCGACAAAATTGTTTGTGTTAAACTGAATTTTTATCACATTTTAGAGTTCATGGAGGAAAATTCATATTGTTCAAATGAGTTACAAATCGAGATAAACGCGAGACGACCGTTATAAATATCGTATAGATATATTTTTCTCCATTAGAACAAAAGTCTAAATGACGTTTTAATTATTCAGCATTGCAAAGCACTTTGAACGATAAAAATGATGGGACTTGTCAACTTATGTCTCAGGGTGACGGGTGCAGTGGCAGTGCCCCTCAGGTCTTTGCGATTTAAAGCTCTGAGTGGCACTGGAGCTGTTACCATCAGGCGTACGACTTGTTCGTCCCGTCACTATGTACCGTAAAGAAATGGCGTAATCTATAGAAAGTGAAAGAATAGACACTTACGTTAATAGGAATGCTATTAATATAAAATTATTAAAATTAATAATATACAAATTCTAAATTCGTTCTCTTTCTATTTTTAATTCGTTGTTTATCAGTTTATTAAATTTTTTGTAGACAGTAAAATATTTTTTATACACTTAGCAGTACGATTGTTATAATTTGAAATTAAAATATTTTACAATTGTTATTTTTGCAGTAAATGTTTTATGTAATGCATAAGATACCATCTTAATTATATATTTAATCGAAAAGATATTCGTCTGTTCATGAGACGGTGTCTCCAACATCGAAGTCTGGTGAAGTCTGAAAACAAGTAAATTGCTGTTTTTTCTTTTTGTTGACACACTTTTTTAAATTTCTTTGTATACCTATGATTTTCATTTCTAAATTGTATGCATTTGCAAATGTTTAGCATGAAAAACGGTGAAAATAACATTGTAATTAAACCATCAAAGTCCATGAAGGATCACAACCCTTAAAAAAAATGTGAAGTCTCTAACCCCCATTGGGCTAGAATGGCGGACTACGACTCAACAATGGGACGTACCGTGGGTTAATGGTGTGTGTTTTTAACTGTTTTTTTTTTATAAAATACAACATAATATAAATTTGTTTATTCCTACTAATAACTTGCAGTGGCTAAACAAGTGTTATTTAAATAAACCATAACTTTATGGAATTATAATAAGGTTATTACTGAGGTAAATATAGACAGCCGAACGATTACCACGCTGGTCTGCCATGCAGAGGTCCTGGGTTCGATTCCGAGGCCGGGAGAAATATTTGAATGACCTTACATTTATTTATCTTGTGAGTTTCGGTGCAATTTATGGTTGTCTATGTGTGTGTCCATGGCACCCGCGACACAGGGTTTCCCTAATGCAGGGCTATGAGGGTGAAAAAAAATCTTTAAAATTATATATAGCGTTAATGAAGTCTCATAACTAGGTTCAAAATGCATTAATTTTACTTATTTTTTTTAGATTTTTAATTTACAGTTGCCTCGAAGGTCTCGTCTGTTTAAAGGAAAAATCACATAAGTGACATTTTCCACAAAAAGTCTTTAATTTATATAGCTATAGTAAAAAAATCACTTATCTTTCTGCAGTTGAAATTCAATAACAAAAAACTTTAAACTCAATAAGAGTTTTATCTCCAGAAAGATGGTGATTTTCTTACAACAGGTACATAATTTGGTTATGTGGTTTTACCTTTAAGCAGACGATTTCTTTTTTTTACATTTTACGTCAAAAAAAATTTTAACTGTATTTTTTTGTATGTTACTTTTTTTTGTTGGAAATAAGATACATCAGTATTGGTAACATTTAAATTTGAAGAAAATACCTCTAAAGGTAGCAAACTAAGGGATGAATCCGGTTTCAGGCCCTTTCCTGTACCGATTTCAATAAAACTTGGCAAATATACACATATTTGCCAAGTTTTATTTCACGAACTTTTGAGGTCGGCTTTTTATTTATTATTAAATAGAATATTTCATAAATCTATTTAATTTCAATGTTGTGACATATGTTGTCTGTTTCAAACGAAAGTGTTACAGTTTTAAGTATCGTGCATGGCTTGGGAACTGTTAGAAATACTCCCTTTTATCACGTAAATAAACCCATTTTCAAACTGTAAAAGGTTTCGGTGGTTGTATCGGTCCTCTACGCGACAATCAAACGCCCCCTCCATCATTGCCGCTCCATGTGTGACCATTTCAATGTTATCGATCTACTTAAACCCAATCGAGAACTAATAATTTTAAATTATTCAAGTACATTTTTTTTAAATTTCGCGGTCAAAAGTAAAAAAAATTTAAATAATCATTTATTCCATAGGTAAAATGTTACACTTGAAAACGTCACTTTTTAAGCTACTGCTCGTTCACTGCGCTGACTTCCCTGAGAAGAACGAGCAAGAAACTCTAGGGATTGTTCTTTTCAAATAAACTAAAATGCGCTTTGAATCATATTTGTGTGAACTCATTTTGTCTTTCCATACATCTTTATTTAACACGTAGTCTTCAATTTTTAATATAACTTTTCATTTAAAATAGTTTTAATGTAGGTTATAAACTTAGGAAATGAAAATCTAAATATATACCCCGGGGTTCGTATTGTTAAAACGTATACAGTTCCCCATAAAATAATTGTTTATATTAGTTAAACATAATCGTGGTACCATGACTTGGGACTTAGTTTTACCGTAGCGAGATAGATCTAGAATTAATTAATGTATAGATAAATAGTCTGTGCTGACATAAGAGTAGTATGGCACCGTGATAAAGCTATTATTATATCCACATTTAGCTTTCAAATTTTAAAATTTTATCACCATAGCTAACATAACGAGAACTGTGACGGCACATTTTTGTATCATCGCGAGCGCAGCGACCAATGGCTTCAAAACAATATCGCCAGACTAGACATGGCCGCAAGGTCACAGCCGATTTTAAAACACTTTGATTTGTCAAAACATTGATAAAATTAAGCGCGATAAACGAAACCAAAAGAAAGAATAAAACAAACAAATTCATAATTGTATAAATTATTGGGAAAAGATGAGGAGAACATTTTTAATACAGTTCAATATATAAGAGTAATTAGAAATACCTAAATAGTAACTAATATGTAAAAACTAAGACGATTAAACGACAAAGATAGTAATATACGTTACGCAATTTCATATCGTTGTCCTTGTTCTTCAAAATGTATAATAATAGTTCATTATCAAATAAACAAAAGAACGAATGACTCAAGTGCGGTATCTTACCAATTTATTAATTGCATTAAAAAAAATAATGGCAACATAGCTTTATCAACTGAAAGAAATATGTCACGCGAAGGTTTATCACACATATACTGCCATGCTACGGCCACAGGTGTCCATTAGGTTAAAGCATGCGGCAGGAATCACCGAGAGCCGGCCCATATTCCACGATTTTTCGAAACAATGGAGTTCAGTAAGTACACAAAACAAAAATTAATATCCACTGTCCTTCACAGCGCCTCTTCAATAGCTACCTTGATAATACCCTAAACGTCTTTGTTCAAAAAGGAATCGCCATCTGAAACGCGTACAGCGAGAACACAAAAGAAGCGTGTCTTTTGATGTGTAAGATCCTTCAATTCGTTACTTTCACATCTCCACTTTGCTTAATCAAAATAACGAAATACTATTTGTTGGTTGCTTAAATAATTCTTCTCCGCTCCGTTTATTAAGTATATTGTTGTACGCAAGAAATAAGACGGAAAATTATAGAATATAGTAGATATATATAGACAAAGTACAAAGGATAACGAAATCAATTGGAAAATCGGTAATTTCTTTTACAGAACCTTCACCATCTTCCACCTTTTATACGTTCCACAGTTGGGCACGGGTCGCCTTTAGCCAGAGGGACAGTGACCGCCACGCTGGTCCGAACTGGGGACTTTACACGGTTTCCAGGGGTTGTGAAACTTCTTCAATGTCTGCTTTCCTTTACATTTGGACGAACAAGTCGTGCGTTGGTAAGCGACACGCCTGTCCATATTAATTGCAGTACCATTCAGAACTTTAAATAGCAAAGATCTAAGGGGTACTGCCACTGCGCCCATCACCCTGAGTCACAAGTCGATAAGTCCCATGTACCATATATATATATAAATATACCAATTTCACCAGCATCCTCACCCTATAAAATATTAAATTAAATATAATATTATATTATAAGTTAGCAGTACTACTTCCCTAGACGAATTCTCGTTACGAAATGTCGACATTTAAATTGATTAAATTTATCACAAATACCACATTTTCCTTTTAACTTCCTTGCATACTCCTAAAAAAAAAGTAAAAAGATAATAGCTTTCAAATAAAATATTGGTAAACGCAAAAAATTGGTAAAACAAAAATCTTAAATTTTTTATTCAATTTAATTTAAAATAAACTTTGAAAATGTGAAGTTTTTGCTCAAAAATGGTTATGTCTGCATCGGACATGTTTAGTCTCTTGTTTGTTCTACTATTGTTTAACTACGATACGTATGATGACAAATAACAATAATAATACAAATAAAAATACTTCGACATCTCTTATTAATAATTATTGAAATTAGTGTATTGTATAAAGAAAGTTTTCTAATTAAGAACAATGCAATGTATATAATAATGTAATGTTATGATATTATATTGTAATGTAATAATTTAATATTATTAAATAGTGTGATTTATGAATTTAGCCCTTAGATGTTGCTGTGCCCTTGCAAGGCGTCACATGTATACCATCAATTAATGTTCCATCTTAAATTTGTAATGTGATATGCAATAAACAATTGAAATAAATAACTGCCTCCGTGGCCGAACGGTACTGGCGGCGGAACTGCCACGCAGAGGCCCCAGGTTCGATTCCCGAGCCGGGAGAAATATTTGTATGGCCTACATTTATTTCTCTCGTGAGTTTGGGTGTAATTTGTGGTTGTCTATGTGTGTGTCCATGGCACCCGCGACACAGGGTTTCCCTAGTGCGGGGCTATGTTGAGTGTGAAAAAAAAAAGAAAAAAAAAAGAAATTGAAATTGAAATTGAAGTTGAAGTTGAAGTTGAAGTTGAAGTTGAAGTTGAAGTTGAAGTTGAAGTTGAAGTTGAAGTTGAAGTTGAAGTTGATGTTGAAGTTGAAGTTGAAGTTGAAGTTGAAGTTGTAGTTGAAATTGAAATTGAAATTGAAGAGGAAACTGAAAATTGAAACTATTAGCAATTTGTTTTTATAGTTTTTGTATCTATGGAGTGTATAGGGTTGTATGTATAACGTAAACTTTGTTTAGATAAAAGTTCATAGAAAATACTTTTTTTCTGCCAATGCACGAGTGAGTGTGCGTACTCATAAATATGTAAAACGAAATCAAAGTTAGAACAAGACTTAGTTTAAATTTTCCTTAACATGTAACTCGGTGGATTTCACAAAAATAATTTTACAAAATCGTTTTTAAGCTCTCGAATCAGAACCTTTGTTCATTTTAATTAATTGAAAATTACAAAATCATTTTTATCCTTCAATGTGCTTTGAAATGGTGAATAATTAAAAAGTCGTTTAGACTTTCGTTCTAAGGGAAATTAAAGAGAAAAATATGTCTACGATATTTATAACAGCCGTCTCGCATTTATCTTGATTTCTAACTAATTTGAACAATATGATTTTTTTAAATAATAAAAACTCAATAATAGTGTCGATTTTTATTCTCACCTAAACATTTTAGTCCCTATTTAAACTTTACAGTGTGAAAGAGATGACAATATTTTTGTTATATCTGACCTAATTTGGCAGAAAGGTCCAAGTCACACAACAACGATATTACTCTCAACTATAGATAGACACATTGTCAACAAAAATACAGAATGAGTGTTCTTCTGGGCTTGGGGTTTGGGCCTGCGTGTTTTATTGTCGTCTCTCTTCGTTGTACTATTTAATATTTTTACAAATAAATATTTTATCCTCAGCGTGATGATGGCACTTGTAAAGATCCCGAAATGAAGATTTGTTTGAATAATAATAACTTTTTATAGAAAAAAAGAAACCGAAATCAAAAGTTGTGGAATTACGTCTATTTGCCAAGTTTTATTGAAATGAAAGTGGGTGAAATTTAATAAACCGGAGTCATTCCCTAATTTGCACTCATAACTGGTGGTATATTTTCTTCAATTTTGAATGGGATTACTCAATAGTACTTGGTACTTGGTGCAACGGGCTAGTATCTGCAACTCGACGAGAAAGCGCCTATTTTGCGTGTGGTACTCAATAGTAATCCCATTACCTCAGGGGGTACCTCAATAGGTACCCCCTTTCTAACAAAAAAGAGTAATCAAAAGTAGCTTAGTGTCTGTGTAAAATCATATCGATGTAACACATTGTCGGAGTAGTTTGTGTCGAAGTTCAGTTTTATCCGCTCACGCGATACGTGCAGCCGTAGACGCATACCACACCTAGAGGTGCCGGTGATGATTTTATACCGATTTATCGGATACCGAAGTTATAAAAGGTAAAAGAACTAATATTAATTGTAATTCGGTAACTACTCTAGCAAACCATAAAGTTTTTAATGCTTGGGTCTGTCATTTAAAAAAAAAAACAACTTCAAAAATACGTCACGACAATCGTGTGTGTTATTGTTTGGGCTGGTGATTTCGGTGTTTATTTATTGAAAACATACCTTAAGTAGCGTTTTTTAAGTTTACCCTGAATATA
>NW_020653608.1:1281459-1340037 GCF_003589595.1 Hyposmocoma kahamanoa | reverse complement strand
ACCCTGAATATAAATGTTTATAAACTATACTTTAAGGAGTAATTTCATGGTAAACGTTAGAACCACTCAAACGGAATATTATCATATTTATCCAAATACACCAAAAATTTCATTAGTGCTTTTTAAGTGCAGTATTTGCGGCGTATTACTGCATTTTATTTAAGATGTTTTTGTTGGTAGTACTGAGGTATTTATTTACCAATACAGAATAATAATTTTTATTTAAAAAAACTTGTATTTTAACTGAATGCTTTTCTAATTTGCGAAACCAAATAGCCGCCATTTTGCGGTAGGAGGAGCGCTTCGCGTGAGCGGTTAGACAACAAAACATATAAATAGAGTCGCATTGTGAACCTCTTCCTTTTTACGAAGTAGAAAAAAACAGTTCCACAACAAAAAACCGTTCCAAACAGCAATTTCGAAAACCTAACATCTCAAATAATAATTTTCCGTTTTCGTCACTCAGCCAAGTACCTTTACAGCTACCTAAAAAGACTTTCATAGGCTTCTGACAAGTGTTGCTACGGTAAAAAAGATATTTAAACCCCGAAACAAAATTCGACAACAAGCACATAGAGAAATTCGTAAGCTGTGCTCATTCGTTCCGTAGATCAGTTGGGAGTGCATTTAGCCCTGGTCTGGCAAACAGTCGCTAGTGCAAATACAGTCACATGATATTTCGTTGATCTTTGTAACTTTGTAGTGGAATATTTTCACATAATGATATTCAATAAAATAAATAAGTATTGCAAACAGTTTACTTATTCAGTAAAAGATTATTCAATGAGGAAAAGCCGAAGGCAATACGTGATTGGTACAAGTGTGTGCTTTATTACAATGAATTACGCTTCCAGAATAAAGCCGTATTATCTCATTCTATGTATAGGTATAGTGTGTTTCTATATGATTCTAGTCAAGCACTTTATGGTAAAGTAACTGTGACAATTGACAATTCAGGGGGCCTACCAGAACCTTTCCAAAAGTCTTATTTCAATGTAAGCTTAAAGTAAGTTTATTGTAATATTACTCATATTCTTACCATGACGAACCTGTCAACCAAGTAATGTATTATTGCAAAAGTGATTGAAAGAACGTATGATTTCCCAATATTGTCTATTCCTTACTAAACATAGGAAAGAGATAACGCTATGTGAACTACATAATTCCATCTCTTTCTTTTTTGATGTTCCGAATGGTCTTATCGTAGTATAATGTTTAGGTACTTAATGTTATTTACAATCAGAGAATTTTGACTACTAAAAAAAGAAAAGTATATAATAATAAAATCTATTAAAATTACGTTTTTTCAATAATTATTCCGCATTTTCATGAAGAAAAATAAATAAAACAATCTGAGTCTTGATAGTCACGTTGGTAATTCGGAACTTTTTTTGCATGTATGTTACGCGGCAACTCCGGTATTTGTGAACCGATTTTCATGATTTATTTTTTGTTGGAAAGGGGGTACTTCCATAGTGGTCCCATTTCACTTTGAAGAAAAGCATCCACCTCGAAGGGGTGGCTGTTCACGCATGAAGATTCATTTTCATAAATAGCGCCTAACTTTAATTTAGGAGCAATTACTTTAATGGTTGATTGTGCTACTTCTCCAATTCAAGGCGTTTTTCTCTCAATATACTTTGAGTAGTGAGAACCGATTTTTATTATCTCCAAGGTCAAGTCCTGTATAGTGGCGAACTGGGGGATATTTCAATAAAACTTAGCAAATAGACGTAATTCTACTTACTTTTGAGGTCGGTTTTTTTAGTACTCTGTACTGAGATAATTATTTAGATATATATAGATATGTAGATAAGGAAAAAGAAATGAAATGAAATTTTATTTGCCTTCAATATGTTTTACAAAAGATGGTATACTCATAATATATAATAAAAGGACAGTCCTCATATTTCACCAAAATTGCATGCAAGGTATAATCGTAACTTCAGTAACACATTTAGGGCGGATAATACCTCCTCCTCCTTAGATTTAAAAAGGCTCTGATTCTACTCGGTTGACGATTAAAAAAAAAAAAAGGCGATTCATCCTAAATCGATGCATGTTGTTCAATAAATATCTTAAAGTATTGTATAAAGGATTAATAAGTTCTCTAATTTAATTTCACCATCAACATTTATATCGTACCCATCATAAAATAAATAAATGCTTTATAATAAAATATTTTATTTTTTTAACATTAGCATATACTACTAATAAAGTTTAATTAAATTAAAAGAAAAAAAGAAAAGTTTTAAAATCAAGAATTAGTCGGATTCGTTTTTTTAGGTTCCGAGTATGTGTGTATGATTAAAAATAAAAGGCAAAAAATATTAATTTTTTCTTCGAATTATAAAACTTTTCTACTAAATACACTACCATAGTGAAGTAATTACTAGTTAATACAATAGAGTAATTCCGAAATTTTTAGACGGAGTTATTAACCGCTCTATACGTATTAGTAGTTTAGGTAAATACATTCCGATTTCTGCTCATGATCAACCAAGATTATTAAACTTTGGCCCCGAGCTTTTAGCCGAAGAGAATTACAATGTCTTCTTTTATCTAAAATTATTTCTACATAAGAAGAACATCATAATCAAAGCAAAAAGGTTTGATAATGAAATATATTTTGTAACCTCAAGGTGTTGTTGGCATGAGAGAACTTTGGCCCAGTTGGATTATTCGCATACATTTTCGAAATGTATTACTAAGTACGTCAAATTGATCATTGTTTTACGAAGGTAGTAAGTTTTTGACAGACAGGCAGATGACTCCACTCCACCTGATATTAAATGAAAAGTGGAATCCAAACGTAAAGGTATCTAGTGCAATGTTATCAACATTGCACTAGGGTACCTTCACATTTGGATCATCAATCTCTTTCAATCTATATCAATCTTTATCCTAGCCACCTCCACCATCTTCACGCCTCGATTGAAGGACCCCATATTGTAAGAAGAATTTGATGAAATGTTATTTGCATCGATTTGTCTTATCGCTTCATCTTTAGAATACAATAGGACGAAAGAGTGAGACATCTCGGTAATGCACGTACCATCTGCATAGTGCAAAATTATAGTTTAAACACTTTTACGCATTGGCACTTAATTCAAAAGTTGATGATCTTTGTGCGAAACTATCTTCGTTGAATTAGTGAGGAAAGATTCGGCAGTCGGTATTTTGCGAATACCTAGTACTTTAAAAAAAACGACCTGATGAATAAAGACATAACCCGAAACTAGAATTCAAAAAAGCATTTACCGTATCCATGACTCGTATGATGAACCACGATCATTAAGTCCATGTACGCTTTGAGTAAAAGAAGTGTTAATGGTTCTTTACATCTCCCTCTTGCGCTAATAACTCGTATCAGAATATCTAAATATTAAGTTATAAAAATCTTAAACTAAATACGAATAAGAGACCAAACAATATTAACGAGTCCTTGGATAGTAACGACGTTTACCGTAAAATTAAATATCAGAACATCATATTACGGGACACCCCGTTTCGCTGCGATTCCACCAGAGATGTGCGAGATAGCTAGGCGCTGCGTGGATGTGTGGCGGCGCTGTGAAACGGTGTAATGGTTTCCATCAGAGATGTGCGAGGTAGCTAGGCGCTAAGAGGCTGCCTAGTGGATTTTATGTGGTAGGGTTGTTTTTGTATGTACAAATACTTAGCTCCACTAGATCCTATTGGTGGATATTTACCTCGCACATCTCTAGTGGAAACGCAGCCTCACAGTGTGATTTCCAAACGCTTTCCATGTAGTTAATGCTTCTCAATAGTAGAAGTATCAACTACGTACTGACAAATTCAATTATTTACACGCACACATTTATAAACATTACATTGAAACAGTACAGGGGACACCGACGTGTTTGTACGTGGTGATACAAGTACTTGTCAGTATCATTGAACTTTTTAACGACTCCATACTCCAAGAACTCCGCATCAAGCAGCGACTATCTGCTGTGGTAACTCGCATCCTGAAGTTATTCGGACACGTCTCAAGACGGAGCAGCGGAGTATGTTGTCGTGCAGGGCAGAAAAGAGCACTAGAACGTGGAAGGTCACCAATGCGAAGAACCGACCACACAAAGTCTGCAGTGGGCGGTCCTTCGCATGAATGCACGAGGTAGTCCACTAACAGGAAGAGATTGCGAGGTGAGCCACATCAGCCCCTAACAGACATACCTACTCCGTTATGACCACGACCGCATTTCACGAGAAAAAAAAAAAACTAAGTAAGAAATTTTTCTTAAGTAGAATGCACAACGCGATTTATCTGTGTTACGTATATTAATTGTATATGTAATTTTATTTTTTTATTTACTTCACTATTTTATTTATTTATTTCCGTTTTATTTCTTTTTATGTTTTTTTTTATAATAACAAGTGACCGGACGAACAAGCCGTGCGCCTGATGGTAAGCTGCTGTCCATAACAGTTGCAGTGCCACTCAGAGCTTTAAATCGCACTGACACTGCGCCCGTCACTGTAAGTTCATCAGCACCTTCAAAACCGAAACACAGTAATGCTGACATTACTGCTAGGCGACAGAAACAGATAAGATGGCAGTACTTCCCTGGACGAGCTCTTTCACAAAGACCTCTACGGCTACTAGAATGTAATGTAAGTGCAATATGTGTATTAAATTCGTATTTTGTTACGCCCTCAACCAATTATTACGTTAAAGTTTATCCTTTACTGCGCTTATTTAACTTCTTTTTTTATTTTGTTATTGTGGTGTATAGAAAATAAAGGTGCGCTGTGCCTCGCCTGCTTCCGCCATTACGACGCTAGATATCGGCGTGAACGGACTTATCGGACGCGCACGTTAACTAATTAAACGTTGTTTTATTGAGCTATCTCTGTACAAAGCAGTGTAAACTTACAAGTTATACAATTTATACGAACCATTGTAGCAGTAGAGCTTCTTGTGAAATGCGTGAGCATCATTGTTTTGAAGGGTAAGGTTGCTGGTGAAATTACAGTCACATGGGATTTGTAAACTTGTCTCAGGATGATAGGCGCAGTGGCGATGTCTCTCAGATCTTTGGAATTTAAAGCTCTGAGTGGCACTTCAGTAGTTGCTACATGGTATCATAAAAAAAACCATTTCTATTTATTCTAGAGTCTCTATAACGCAAAATTCTCACTATAACAATCACTCCAGTAGCCCAAAATATCTAATTTATTAAAAAAAAGTCTTTCAAATATTAACGTAGCGCATATTAGTCTGAACACCGCTTAACAATAAGAATGAAATTACAATTCGTTTATCGAAAAAGCTGACAGACCCACCTATATGCTTTTTTTAAACTTGGACCCTTTTTCCACATGCATGTTTTTGTGGACTTTATTTCTCAGTGTCTCAGATGTTCTACAAAAAGAATGTAGAAACACATGAGATGTAAATTGTAGTACCATTAACCTAAATGCCATTAGTATACAATGTTGACTGTGCGCCGAGCCAAATAAATTATTAGTAGGTGTGTGGGTACATTAATGGTATATTGGTTGACGGATAATTTGATTATGTTGGCAGTAGTGTGTATTTTTCTGAACTTAACAGTTTGTATCGCAGGTTAGGTAAGATTTTATATAATTTATTAGTATGATAGATTGGCTCTGGGCATTTTGGAGGGAAAAGTGTCGTTTTTATTTTGACTTTCAATTATTTTGTGTAAATCTAGTTTAAAGTGCAATAGGATAGTGCTATTGTGCCTTAATTGAAGATTAAAACGCGAAATTATACGAATCTCGAACTAAAATACCCGTATCGGCCCGTTCTAAGGAATCCCGAGTCAATCCAAGCACGCTGCCTGAAATTGCCTATCCTCTTTGTGACGGCCATATTTACAGAAACATAATTAACGTAAGACATGGCTCAAAGGACTTTTCCACAACAACAACTGCTACGACAATAATAATTATCCTGAAATCTCAAGAAGCAAGAAAATATTTATTTGGAAGAATTATCAAAAATTTGCAACTCAGTGGAAATTGCATATGGCCAAAGGCTGGACGCCACAGTGCCAAACTATAAGAAAAAAAATTAGTATGATAAAGATTTAAGAATTCCACGGTAGTAACTTTTTTTTATTATACTAAGTGACGAGACGAATTCAACGAAAAAAGTCGTGCGTCCTTAAGAGTTGCAGTTGCCACTCAGAGCTTTAAATCCATCGAGTATATAACCAGAAATAGAGACAAAATAAGGTCCATACATTACTGGTAACTCATCAGTGATACATCACTTATAAATATCAACTCTCGTTTGCACTGAAATATGGAAAGTTGCTCCAACAACTGACCTGTACGTCTCCGTATATTCCAAAAATATTCTGTATTAATTGTAATAAACAATATCTCTAACAATGGCGTGCTGTACTATTCGGTGGTGTGGAAAAAACAGCAAAACATTTAATTACAAAACAAGTGGAATCACATTTCATCGGTAATGAAATATTAAATATGTAATTTTGCAATTTTCGTCCATTATAGCAAAGCTCAAGTTAAACTGGTCGTTTTGAAGTGAAACAATTTGACGACACCCGTCAATTGTTTCGAATTCGGGCTGGCCAATCGGAGCGCAGTTGTCATCGTAATGATGGCAGTATAGTTTTCAAACAAATTAAATGACATTTCGTCTCTATTTCTGGTTATATTCTCGATGTTTATATCACAAAGATCTGAGGGGCACTACGACTTCGCCCGTCACCCGGACACATAAGTTGGCAAGTCCCATGCACCTGTAATTTTTCTCCAGCACCCTTATCCTTCAAAACCGAAACGCAGTAATTCTCTCTCATTAGCGGCAGAAATAGATAAGGTAAGTATTTCCCTTGACTAACTCTTTGACAAGGAACTCTACTGTTACTAAATCAATTTATCACATATAAATATGGATCATGTCATTACTAAATCAATTTTAATAAAACAATCAAACAAAAAGAAAACGTAGTTTTATAGAAATAGTAATTGAAGTAGTACTATTTTACAACCTGTCTGAATAAAGACAAATACTCTGTAGATAAAAATAATATCAATTTGTCCCAATTAATACAGATCATCTAAGTAAATAAGATATAAAGACTTAAGATACATTTAATAACCTTAATAAAGATGGAAACAGGAAATTCCTTACATAATCTCTAACACTTAGTATCCAATAGCACCAAAATGGCGAACAAAATTGTTTACATCATTTCGACTGCGGTTATACGTTACCGACGCTTTTCCCTCCCACTATCAATCGACGGCCTTCCATTATTCTTTCACTTTTGCGACCTCTCTAAGGTTTTTACGAAGAAGCAATACCATTTTGAATACTTTTTCTACATTACTTCACTGTAGATATGAGTAAAATTAGTGTATTAATCGATGTATAAGTAATACAGAACAAAATAACAATGGAAAACAGCCGATAAAATTGTATGTTTTGTAAACCAGGTGAAAAAGTATCGAGTATGATAGTACGATTTCACACATCATACGCAACGCAACGGTATTGTATTGTGAAAACTAGCGCCATCTATATTCCATATGTGGAATTTCTTCGTGAACCAGCTGTTTCGTAGTAATCGAATGAACCATTATTGTAGTTAGTAGAGAAGTGTATCGGTAGACGGCGCTTTATTTAAATTCAATTTGTATTGATTAATACCACACTTGATACGAATTCTAAAGTTACTACGACATCTAGATGGAAGTCTATGAATTACTATGAAATGTTCTTCGTACAAACTTGTAACAGATTCATGTTTCAGGTTCCGTTAGCAAAACCATAGATGTCGTTATAGATGTAATGTAGTTTATTAATTTTAATAAATACAAAATAAAATAAAATGCTTCTTTATTTAGGTATACACCCATTAATAAAATTAACATTATTAATTACATTACGTTACATTACATTACATAACCAATTAAATTGAATTTTATTTACCGAATATTATAATTATTAATGAAGTAAATAATTGAGAATTACATTAAATTGAATTGAATTCACATTAGAGATGATAGTATAACAAAAATTAATTTATTTAAATTTTAATAATGGAGTGGTCACTTACAAAGTAGCACGCATCGCATACTGTTCTTATAATTATATTGGCCGAATGGCTCACTCTCACAAGAAAAGACCAATATCTCTTCCATATTATGGTATTATATATAAAAAATCGTCTACTCTATTCACGGCAAACATGTCAGACGCACTACACCGCCAGGGCAGCCGCAGCATATCGCGAAATGCATTATTGTACTGAACTCTGAGTCTATCAAAAGCTCGCTTAGTGTAATAGTACCACAACTGACTAGTGTAGAACGCCTGACAGTAAGCCCTCAACAGAGTTATTTTTACTTGAACGGAGCAATGAGCGAATCGACGCGCCAACATGTTACTCTTCATGGCTATAGTCCGCCTCTGTCGCTCCAAATCTTCATCGTTTCTCAATTTTGCGGTAAGTATATGCCCTAGGTATTTAAAGCTCGATACATTACTTAGTACGGTGCCATTCAATGCGACAGGCGGAATGTTGTCCGGTCCTTTGCCATACTTAAATACCATTAGTACAGTCTATTTAACATTATAGTTGAGGCCATGCGATGTGGCATATCGTTCACAGATCGAAACCAGTGTCTGTAGTCCAGTGATAGAGGGGCTCAGCAGAGCCATGTCGTCTGCATAGCTCAGGTTATTCGCGCAAACGCCGGCTACATGACACCCGACAGCAGCTCTGCTGAGCTCCTCCACCAGGTCATTGACGTACAGATTCAACAGAACTGGCGAGGTCAGTCCACCTTGTCTAACCCCACAGTTCAGTCTATGTATATGGGTCAGAATTTGAGTCTTCCCACCTAACGCTATTAACTTGATTTCCGTACCAGTACCTCAACAGACAGGCTATTTATATTGGTAAGGTCGCTTTTGACACTTTTTCCCACAATAAATCGTAGTTAATTGTATCAAAAGCGCGGCTCAAATCTAGGAAGCACGCGTATACTGATGTTTTTCTTTTAACATAATGTTTTACGGTATTTTAAGGCAAAATATTGCCATGTCTGTCGACAGGCCTGGACGGAACCCAAACTGGGTATCATTTAATGCTCAGAAAGTACAGGGTTAAGCAACCTTTCTAAAATTTTTGAAAAAATTGTAGCCAGGGAAATAGGTCGGTAGTTACATGGATCACTAAGATCACCCTGTTCTGTTTTTAACTATTGGCACCACGCATGTCCTCATACATTCAGACGGCAAATAACCATGAATCAAACATAAATTAAATAACAATGCCATTTTCTGATGCAACATCGGACCTCCGTGTAACATGTTCTATACTCAAATCGTCGTGACCCGGTGATTTCCCTCGTTTCATTTTACTAACACAATTCCAGATCATATCTGGCGTAACAAATAGTCTCAATTCAGTCAGCGTGTCACCACGGTCCTGAGCTTTATCGTTCAAGCGAGATGGCAATGTGGTTTGGAGCGAGTCCTCTACTTTGAATTGCTTTACAAACATATTTGCTATATCTTTTTCATTTGTAAGTTTGTTTGTTAATAAGGGCATGCTATGTGCGTAGATTACCTTCGATTAAGCACCTAATGCACCATTATTTTACTATGGCAATTGGAACTTGCCAATGCAGTAGAAGCCTACAATATTTACATTTTATATTTACAGCTCTAACAATACCTACCCAATTTTTGATAGGATTGTTATCCTGGTAGATATTATAGGGATAAACTGATACAATCTGTCATCATTAATTTCATTACGGTAAAAAAATGCATTAAATTAAGGCACATAGACATGAGCGCCGATTATCTTACCTTAGTGAAAGTATTGTAGTACAGAAATGTCGAAACGATATGGTGCATGTCAACTGCAAACAGTTATTGGTATTCTCACGATAGACATAATTGGACCCTAGATCTTAGGCAGTAGAGATCGAGATGTAGTACGAGGCAGTAAATTTTGACATAGGTGGTTTTCATCGAATGGGTTGCTGCTGAATATCACAAAATCCAACATAATGGTTTTCTCGGGTCGAGGTCTCACAGTTCCTCTGTGTGTAGCAAGCAATCCGATGCCGATATGCAATGAGAGTGGGTTCCTTGGCTTCACTCTGGACGCGAATCTTAACTGGAAGTGCCATGTTGACAGACTGTGTGATAGACTGAGTGGTGCAGTATTTGCATTGCGAAAAATGATATTGCTCATTTCTGATTCTGCATAAAGACAGGTCTAATTTGCACATTTCCGCTTGCTGATGTCATACGGTTCACTCATATGGGGTAACTCCACGGATGCCAATAGAGTCATGCTGAAAGGGTTGTAACCCTAACTAGCCGTGAAGATGTTCACGGCAATGAAATAGGAAACTTCCGGTCCACAAAATTTATTAAAAAATTGTAAAGAAAGGAGTAAGACCCAAAAGTGCCGAGAAACTGAATTACAGAAATAAAAACAGAAATAGATACATGAAGACTGTAGACTTATAAAATGTTAAACATGATTAGCTTATTAACGCTCCGACTCTTGTCGCGGTCGAGCTGGGAGTGACCGTGGTACGAAAACAAAATGAGAATGAGAAAGAGAAGGAAGATGGAACAATTCAAATTTAAATACATGTAAAATAAAAAATGATAGGATACAAGCGGAGAGAGGCGATACAAAGAGCTGAGATGACGGTGAAAGGAGGTCACACCGTCACAATGCTAATGCAAAAACATGCCGTACACGTATTGGTTGGGGTAAAACACAGACATTCCTGCAGAAATCTCTTTGTAGCGCAACGCATAATGACGCACTACTCACTCTACATATACGAAATTATAATGTACGTTAGAAGTAATCTTTCTTCATTTGGTACTATATTTCTGGCATCCCACTTCGCCGTACCAGTCATTTGGGAACAGTCTGCCAACGCATGGCACTTGCAGAGAAAAATCCGCGTGTCATCGGACCTACTTACTATGAGCGTTTACCCGCTACTCTCAAGCTTGAACCGTCTGACGAAACATTTAGGCGCCGGCTGAAAGACCTTTTCTTGAAAAATCCCTTATACTCTTAAATGAGTTTATGGACTTAAAATTGTAACGAATTGAGTATTTTCTATTTTTATTCTAATTTTTGCCACATTAACATACTCTTCTATAATTGTAATCAACTTATGACGATCCTTGACGGAGAATGATATTTGATACGTAATTTAATGACAACAATATTATATAATGAATTGTTAATTTTCTATTTATTGCGTATTTTTCTTATAATTTTCATTTTTGTCTGAAGATCTCAATGTAATTTCTTATACTTTGACATGTAGTGCAATTTATACTGTAATATTTGTAAGTCAATGCTGTAATGTTATATTTGAGAAATAAATGAATCTAAATCGTACGTTACATGCAGAAGTAAAATTTTTCGTTCTTTTCGAGACAGATTAAGACGTCTAATTGTGTACTGCCAGATCTTAAATTGCAATTTTTTTCAATAGTTTAATTTTCTGATATTTTTTCACGAAAAATCGTTATATCTTCACAGTAGCCAATTTGAAACTCCGTGACATAAATTTAATTATGAAATCTTTTGACATAGATCTGATTTTACACAATGACGCGTTTACTTACAGGATGGAAAAAAAAATCCATAGTCTAGGCGCGTTTAGTTACATTCTGCTAATCACTGAAAACAGTCTTTTTTATGATACCAGATGACAGGACGAACAAGTCGTGCGCCTGGTGTTCGCCTGTACGTAAAAGTTGCAGTGCCACTCAGAGCTTTAAATCGCAAAGATCCGAGGGACACTGCCACTGCGCCTGCCACCATGAAGTCCCATGTGCCTGTAATTTTACCAAGATCCTGACCCTTTAAAACTAAAATACACTAATGCTCACATTACTGCTTGGCGGCAGAAATTGTTAAGGTAGGTCATGATGTACGTGCAAAAAACGCTTTGTAGATTATGTTTTGAATACATTGACTTACAATTATATGGACGTCGGGTCCGCGCTAAAAAGTGTCCGCACTTGTAAGGCGCTAAAATCGTATACAGAGCGCGACACTCCGCTTTAGTCTTCATTTGTTCTACTGACAGCGCGATACTGCGATGACATTACAATTTAAATTTCGAATAGGTTGACTTGGGACATTTTTTTCGTGGTTTTTGTATTAGACCCGTCGTCCATTTATTTGTAAGTCAATGTTTGAATATGACGTTTACTATATTGATAAGGTTTCTATTTCTGGTAAGTACATCTCTATTATAAAGTACAGTAGAAATTTTAGTGCAAATTTTATGCAGACATTGACAATGTGATAATATTTCTAAATCTCAGCGCACGAGAATCGGCTCCCAGAGTTTTTACTGCGGCTAATGCCAATAAAACACCAATATTTAAATTTCTATTTATTGATTCAATTTGAACTTGAACTCACAATAAAATGCAGCACAGTAAACACAAAAATCATCAAACCATTTATTATGTTATTAGACTTATTATAAATTACGTGAATATAGTGATCGGGAAAGGGTACAGAAACCAGGGTATTGCTACAAACATCGATTGTCATAAAAGACTAACAAGTTTATAGATCGAACCGACGAGATGGAGCCTGATTTTGAGCAAAAAGTTTAAAAAAATAAATGGTCGGCTTGTTATAAGTCATAGTAAAAATACACAGCGGTTACTTGATGCAGGATTAAACTTACGTTACACAGTTACAGTGATTATCTTACGTAAATGCCGTACGAAAGCCACGGGCGGGCGCCTACATACGCCTCTTTTATTGGGATTGACCCTCGCTAGAAACTGCGTAAGTAGAAAGTTGGTGACAATGTTACTATCCATGAATATCGTTACTTATCACGCAACTGTTTCACCTTATTTGATTTTAAATTCGGAACTTAATCGTGTATAACAACATATTTTATTTACCTCGAGTTTTCGGACGTGTTCCAACGTCCATGATCTCGAAAGGAATGGACAGTCCCTTCAACACGTCCGTTGCAACACGACCGAGTCCCTTCGAGACCTTGGACGTTGCAACAAGTCCGAGTCCCTTCGAGGTCATGGACGTTGTAACAAGCCCGAGTTCCTTCGAGACCATGGACGTTGTAACACGCCCGAGTCAATTCGAGACTGTAGACGTTGCAACACGTCCGAAACGTCGAGGCAAATATAATATGTTTTTATACTCGATTAAGTCCCGAATCATCATCAAATGATGTGTGAAAATTTTGTGAAAGTTAAATCTGTTTCACCTTCTACCAAATTGCTAGTGAAATCCAATTTCCACCTGCTTAGGCATCTAAACAAAAGAGACGCAATAAAGAGCGCCGTGACGCATCTGATATGACTTCCTTTACGTAGCAACGCCACTACGCCCGTAAACAAATAGAATAAGTGTATATAAATTAGCTTATGTAACAAATAAGCTTAAGTATATAATACTGAGGCAGAATTGCATCTTAACTACGGCGTAACATTAAGGTGGTACGTGGGATTAGACACGAGCGTAAGCCCTTAATTTACGGACGAATGCGATATATAATAATATTTTGCTTTATATCTATGTATCTGACGCTAAAACATCTATATAATGTATTACTTTTTGTACATCTACTTATATAATAACCGTACATACACTCACTAAGCTTACCTTCTCGTCGCCTTTACCGCGTACCCAAGGTGTGTGCACAACCGTTGGCCCGAAGTTACAGGATGCCTCAAGTTTTGACTAGATAAATAAAACGTTATTTCGCAAAATTATTTTTATAGACGTATCTCCTAAAACGATCCGATTATTGTGTGGTGTGAGAATACGAACTTACGTATTAATTACTTGCACGAGAAGTTATGCTATTAAATGAAGTTATCTATTTGATGAATAAGCCTCATCGCACCTCACTCATCAGGCAGGGCCTGGTTTAAGGTCTACACCTATAAAATATTTTTTATCAAAAGTGTTAAAATTTAGATAACACACGTTGAGTACACGGCGCTCTTTCACATGGGGAACCAAGAGTATTGTCCCGCGGGCGAACGGATTGATAGAATTTCTAAAAGAGTGAAAGAGACAGATCACTTTGTTTGCTATCAGGGACATAACATACGATCATAATTAAGGATAAATAAATAATTTTAGATTAATAAACAGGAGATACAGGAATAGATAGCACTTTATAGACTAGAAGAGTATGCACTAGTGGATTGTAAGCGTTCACCCGCGCCGGCTATGCCGCCCGTCCCTTCGCTAATTCACATTAATTATTAAAATATATTTCCGCATTTTATTACATAAAATTCACGTTATGTTCTACCTACAATAGAAAAGTAAAGGAAAGCTGGTTTTAGAGTAAGTATTATAGGTTCAAATTTGTACGCGGAGCCTATATACACAGCGCACGATGGACGTATATTCCACTGCCCAAAGGGATAATGTTTAATGGACCACCGCGAAGGAAATACAACTAAATGATACAAGTACTTAAAAACTGAGATCATCATTGAAATGTCTTAAGAAGAAAATGCCTCGAAGTTATTAGACTAATGGTGGTGTCCATTCGACATTATCGCTAGAGCTGCGGCATCGAAAACTTAATTAAAACTCGACTACAAGATGACACTTATGATTTCTAAGACACTAGACAAAAACTTATGCCTAACCTTAAACAAATAATAATAAATGTTTGGTGCAAAATAATAACAAAAAAAGAAAACCGTATCACCTATAAATCTTAGACAATGTATTGTTTGACTGAATGCGAAACAATCGCGAACAAAGTAATATCATATTCACTAATCACACAAGCTTTTGAAAATAAATAATTGTAAATGACGTAGAACGCTTCCTCCCACCGGCCCTGTGCTGTAATCCACAAGATAGATACGACTACAGAGTCACACACATTCATATCATAAAGAATTATCAGAGGACAATAGATACATTTAAGGTGTGGGGTACAAAAACACCCTGTTTACTACGGGGCATCATCTAACACACATCACATAGAGTTCGAAAAATGTCCCTTTCTTCATGAATACGTTGTATATCCCTTAAAACACGATTTCTGAAATTTGAAACATTTCGAATGACGTGAAAAATATAAGATATTGGATACCCTAAGTGGTGCGACTCTTACCCCCAGTCTGCAATATAATAATAATATCGACACCATTTTAAGGATCCTTACGTATCGTTCAACGCCATCTACTTGTAAAAGTTATGCGAGTTGCCACTATATATCAACAGATGTCGTTAAGGTTGAGTGTCAGTTTGACTTGGTTCATGTTTATGGATTCTTATACTAACAGATATCATGTTTCACAGAAAACGGATATTCATAAAGAAAGGAAATGGATAAACATCACATTAATCCGTTATTCTAACCATCGATTACTGTTCACAGAGGTTGGAGGGGTGGGCAGGGGTGGTGGGAGAGGGGAGGGATTTACTCCTTGACCTCGAAGTACTTGTAGGTCGGGTTCTCGTAGCCGTTGATCTGCATGTTGGCCACGTGTCGCTCTTCAGGAGTGGGGGCCACGGCGCCGGTTTGCTCCACCTAGAAAACAGCGACCAATTTGTTCGTCATATAATCTCAGTACAGAAAACCGACCTCAAAACTTCGTGGAATTACATCTAATTGTCAAGTTTTATTGAAATCGGTTACCGGAAAGTGCGCTAAACCGGATTCATCACCTAGTTTGCCACCCTTAGAGGTGGAATATTTTCTTCGAATGTTTTTTACTTCAAATATTTAAATGGGACCAATACTGAGGTACCCCTTTTCCAACAAAAAAGAATCATCAAAATCGGTACACAAAAGGAGTTATCACGTTACATACATACAAAAAAAATACTGTCCAATTGAGAACCTCCTCCTTTTTTGAAGTCGGTTAAAAATTATATAATCTAACCAAAGTAAATGAATATTACATTTGTCTGACGTGTCGTGTCGCGTCAGAACGGCATCGGTGACACACTAATATAAATGTATGAAACCGGTATCGGTTTCATACATTCACGTGACGACACGACACGTCAGACAAGTGTAAATCCGGCCTTATTTGAAAAGGTGGTAGCGACCTGCACGAAGCCCTGCGCGGCGGGGGCGCGGTCGCGGCGGCGCGCCACGGCGAGCGCGACGCAGGCGGCGGCAGCCAGCGCGGCGCCGCCGACGCACAGCGCGGGGTACAGTGCGCCCGCGCCGCCGCTCGGGCTCGACGCCGACCGCAGGGTGTACACCTTGAAAAAGTGCTAACCTTGAGGTTGTACATTTGACTATTTCAAATTGTTACGAATAATATATATAATACGATATACGCTTCGCTTTCTTTAGATGAGATTTATAAAATGTTAATTAATCATTGTGATTCAAACTCGATTCTGGAACACGAAATGATAAGCCTTGAAAAATGAACTATAAACGGTGCGTACCGGATAAAGTGAAAGTATAGCATATACGTAAATTGCCTAAATTTAGCCTGTGTAACAAAGATGGTTACAAATGGAAGCCGGGAATGAAATGGAAGATTTTGATCATCGCAAACGTTGAGGGGGTTCCGTTACTGTAACCCAAACTGTAGAACTTCCGAAAGAATGACAACTTAGCAAAGCCTGAATCGTGTGGGTCTATACCCCTTCTCCGTCCGAAAAAAATACTGTAAAATAAGTAACGAAAAGATAATATCAATTATGAAGCTTCATTTCAATTTGGTCGAGTTACGAGTTTTATCCACGTCTAGATAAGGTAGAGTTGAAAAGATTTTCTAGAAAGACCAAGCTTCACTAAATAAATTGGCTATTGAAAAAATTTAACATGTATACATACAGGCTGCGTGTGTTGGATTTCGTGCTTCATAACAAGCGCGGGTTGCGCCGGAGCCAGTTCTTCGCGGACCAGGTGCGCCTTAAGGACCTCGCTCTCGGCCTGCAGAAATAGCAACTCGTCGTTTATGACAAACATTTTTGGCCTCTACCCCTTAAACTAGTCAGTTGGTACGTGGTACATTTTTGAAAAGGAGGAAAGTCAAAAATCACTGCGAAAAATATCTCGGGTTGCTCCCGAGTTACGCTGACACTAAATGACATTATTAAAACCTCGATGCCATAAACCCTACATTGAAACAATAAACCTAATATTGTACTAGCCTCGGTGGATCGGCGGCTAGAGGTCTCTCCCACAAAGCCAGTGTCAGCAGTCTCGCTTTCCGGAGCCTCAGTCACCGTACTTGTTATCACCTCCTATTAAACAACAGTAAATTTTGTATGTACTCGTATGGTATGGACTGAAATTTGCTGCCTACAGTCTTGTTCCTTGAACGTTATAACTTGGACCTTTTCCAGGCGAGAGAATAGGAATTATTTAGATGTCCATGCTCCATTGTCGACGTCATCGTCACTTTCCATCAGGTGAGATGGAGGTTAAATGAGCATTTACATTTTAGATAAAAAAGTCATGGAAAATTTTCCATTTTCAAGTTTTTCGGAAAATTACCCAAGAGCAGTTATAATTCGTGGCAAATTAGCATTGACAACTTGTTCACTAGTTATTTGGTGTTACAATTTTAGGTCATCCTTAATAATTTTCGTATAAAAAAATGGTCCCAGAAATTAAGAGCGAGTAATGAGGAGAATACTCACAGTGGTAGTGGTTTCCATGATATAAGCGCGAGTGGTAGCATCCCGGGCAGAGACGGAGGAAGGCATGGCCGAGGGGGAGGCGGAAGGCGATGAAGGGGGATTGTGGGTGGTCGGGGCGGCGGTGGTCTCGTCATCCAGGACTTCGCTGGCCTCGTCGTCAGATTCTTCGGACTCTTTGAGGTTGTTAGAAGTCTGAAATAAATTATAGTATTGGTTTCAGATATTCTCTTTAGACAGTCGTCTTTTCTGAACATGATTTCTTTCAAATTTTGATGCTAAAATTCTAAGACAAGATGCTAAAAATGCTAAAATGCGATAAAATTTTATCGCATTTTGACACTAATAATAAAAAATAATATGAACCTCCTCTATGTATAAATGAATATGCTTAAAATTGTAACGGTTCGTATTTCCATACCTTAGCCCGTTCATTCTGAATGTCCTGACGCTGGCGAGTGCGCTGATCCCTCTTGGCATTGAGCTGATCCCGAGCAGCCTGTTCCCTCTGAACTTCAGACTCGATGCGGTCCAGCAGCAACTCCTCGGCTTCAGGGGTCATTGACATCAAGGACACTGCCATATCGTCCTTGGATTGCATGGACTGAACACGTATAGAAAAAAAATTGTTATTGCGTGTAGATCTGGCATACACATTACCAGTCTTGATAACCTCTATTCACGTTCAGGTTTAATATAACTATTATATGAAGAATGATCTGTCACATGAACAATAAAACGGATTTAACAAATTTTCGAGAAGGAATCATATTTAAACAAACTACAATTCTGTCATTGGTGTACTACAGCACATTTTCTTGCTATGGTTGACTGCGCATAACTTCCGGTTCGGGTGCGAAAGATGTAAAACGCTTACATCTTTGTTATCTAGTATGCATTAGAAAAAAATACAATGCTTTTGATTACCTGAACGTAGTCCTCGATGGCGGTACCAATGCTAGCATAAAGGTGCGGGCGGCGGCGGAGAGCGGTCAGGGCTCGCTGGAGAGCGCGGTCTGCATCCTGTTCGGAGGCATCCGTGTAAGTACATGACCAGAAACTTATAGAAAATCTAAAAATCATCAATGGTCCGAGGAACACTGATTAAGAATTCACCTGCAATCGGTCGGCAGCACTGGCGCGTTCAGCTGCAGCAGCCTCCCTTCCAGCGGCAGCAGCGCGGCGCCATGCGGCTAGAGCGCCACTGCGTTCAGCAGCAAGGGCGCGGACCAGACGTTGCAGGCATTTCTGGACGCGGTGGGCCTGAAGGGAGACCACGATCAACTATGACTCTATCAAGTAATCAGTTAATTGAATATAACGCAATACGGGAATAGGATCCAATAAGCGAAGCTATCAGTAATGTATTCCAAACTTCCAAACAAACAACTGACTTCGAACAGTGACCTATTGTAAAGCATGAATTGATGAAAGATCTTACATTGGGCGGCGTGTCTCGCAGAGAGCGCGTGTAGCAGGCAAGAGCTGTACGGCGGCGTTGGGCCAAGTGCGCGAGAACACGTTGCTGATGCAGGGCGGCCAGGCGCCGGCGCTCGGCAACGCCTTCTTCCTCCAGAGACTGAAAACAAACGATCATATTATTTTCTGCACAAACTTCAATACTATTTAAACTCCGGTGGTTATAGTTCACTTTTCGTACCCCTGTGTTTAGTGCACTTGAAAGAAAACACGTACTTATAAATACCAAACGATTTGTCCCGATGCGTCCCATTTTTTGGCAAAGAAGATATTTTGGATCGTGATACCTGAATGTTGGCCTGGAACTTAGCAGTCATGCGTTGGCGGAAGGTCTGCGCCGAGGTCGGGTCAGACGACATCATCTGCTGGTAACGGTCTTCCAACTCCGACCACTCCTTCATCACCTTCGTAATCTGCAAACAACCGATATATTTCTTATTTTGTCCTGAATACAGTTATGTACATTCTCTTAAATAGATAACGCAGACCTACTCTTTAAATATAATAATACACATTCGATAGGATGGTATATGGAAATGTAACAACAAAGTTAAACAGTCCACGAAGAGAAGGAGTTTTGATGCATAGGTACCTTTTCGCGGTGGGTCTCCTCGAGGCGCTGCTGTGCGTCCTTGTAGCTCTGATGCTCGGTACGAGGATCAAAATGCGAGAAGTACGGATCGGAAGTTGCAGTCGAAGCCTGAGAAAACATTAATATTTCCTAAATGTAATAGTGTACAACATTGCAACTATAATTTACTCCACCAACACATTAAGAACAAATGCTAGGTATTCCTTAATTAAATGCGAATGGATTTCAGCAGAAAGCACTTCAACAAATACTAATTAGTTTACTTCATCATCTAGCACTACCCATTGATCTTTTTCAATATCTTCTACGCTTACCGTAGTAGTGGTAGTGGAAGTAGTAGTGGTGCTAGAAGTGGTGGTGGAGGGAGCAGCCGAAGACTCCGGTCGCGGCCAGTTGGTGTCATCGCCGTCGGTATAATCATCATCTTCAGTATCGTCATCTCGGGAGAGATCTGCGTCTTCATCCTCATCCATATCTGAAAGAATAACGTGATTATTAGGCACGATTTTTATACTTTTAATGGAGCAGAATTTCTATAAAGAAAAGTTGTTTCAACCCATATTGAAAACAAGACTGCTCTGAAGGAAGTGCTTAGAATGACTTAAGCCCTCCTTTCTGAGCATTTGTGTGTGGTTGTTGTAGATGTATGATGTCGACCACAGCAACCTGTTTATTATTCAGTCATTTACATTCATGTCTAAAAAATATTCACTCTGTTCGTTCGTCTCTGAAACTAAGCATACGTGTATCTTAAGACTTTATTATAAATTTAATGCAATTTGGAAAATAAACCTGTGATTAGGACTAGTACTTTTCACTGAAATTTAGACCCACCAATCTAGTTATGAACATACTTTACGCAATCCTGAACACAATCCAAATATTCGGTCCCAAGTGATAAATGATATTACTACCTTTAGAGTAAAGCATCACACATAAAGAAAGTAAATCAAAAGCCTAACCATCGTCAGCGTCGTCATCGTCATCATCATCGCTCAAGTTGAGGGTATCATCGTCGTCGTCATCGTCCAAAGCATCATCATCGTCGAGCAGGTCGTCATCGCGTTCGTCCATCGCCGCTGAAGCTGCTAGCATCTCTTCTCCGCCAGGGCTGACGGGCACGCCGACGTCCATGGGTTTGTGCATCTTGACGTTCTCTGTAATTTAGAGATATTTTCTATAACCTAAATTGCTACGAGATTTATGGCATAAATAATCTGACTTTACTTCCATTGGACCTTTTCAAAACATACCATAATATTAATACAAAGGAGTTGATATATGGGCATTTTTCCAAAGGCGCAATTTTCCGTGCCTATACATTAAACTCCACTTATTATTATATTGGATCCAATGGAAATAAAGATCCGAAATATTTAAATATGACAACAGTGGCGTGCTTCGAACGCAGAATCCTTTTCCTTTCCTTTTTTTAATTTTTCTCGAAATTGAAACCGTATATCAAAATTAGACTTTAGTTCGCGTATAATAAATTAGATGACAGTACTTATAATCTGAATTTCTCAATAATCTTGGAGAAATGCCTGTATCATTCCTATCTTTCTTCTCTGTTCTTGACCACATTCAGAAATACTCTCCCGACAGATAATTTGAGTCACCGTTAATTTTTTTTTATTGAACAAATCTATAACGCAACATGAAATTGGTACACTAAACGTCATTTCCACAGGTCCTTATTGCAAATTTGAATTTGTAAAACCGGGTAAAACGTTTTCTCTGATCGTAAGAATATTTTTTAATAATTAGTTCTACATTATTTATTAATGACTTATTACAAATAAGGAGTCTCCAAGGACTTCGTACACAACTTACCCTTAAAATGCTTGGGGCAGCAGACAAACTCGACTCCAGAAAACAGGCTGATTCCACAAGGCAGCAGCATCGCGAAGGTACGTAGACGCAAGCCGCGTTGCGCACACGCATGCCCGGCGGTGGCGTTCCACCGCGAGAACTGCCAGCAGCGACTCTGATTGTGGATGTGGTCGAACAGACAGCTCTCCGGGACCAGCAATGCGTCTGATTGGAATGGACCTTCTGAAGCAAATTGGCTTCTTAGTTACTTTTTGACATTGAAGTCACCAAGCCGCGTGTAGTGTGAGCATGTACACAGGGTTATTATTTAATAACTCGAAGCCTTATTAGGGCTTTAGGATGAACAAAAAATATAAAATGTTTTAATAAATTACAAAAATTCACACCAAAGAAATTTCAATTTCTCACACAAACTTGGATCGGCTGCTCTTTATAGGTTTTAAGTCATTGGAAAAATAACCCTGCGTACAATTTACGAAAACACGCGTACACATAGCTGTAGTCTAAACATACTACCCCTACTAATATACCAGCCGTGCATAACAATAAATATAGAAAGCAAAACAATCATGCAACAATAGAAAGCTTACTTATCCTCATTTCATTGTGGTTTTAATTACAAAACGCAATTATTTTAGTTTCATTCAAATCACTGCCCTCATTCGCTGTCAATAAGCGTTGTTTCTGATTTAAAACCAGTTATTGAAGTAGCATGCTGTTAACAATTTGGAAGAATGTATAAAAATAAATGAAAAAGCAATTTTCTTTGCAAACTATTTATTTACAAAATCAAAATAAAAGAAACAAAATAAAATTAAAGGAAACAACCACAACATATGTACGGACAACAACACGTCTGTTTTTATAAACTCAAGATTTAAATTGAACTCTATGCCGCTAATGAATACGGTCCAAAAATCAAATTGCTCAGCGTGCTGTTGACTGTAATATTCGTGATCGTTTCCATTCAACAAAGTCCCAATGACACTTCCATGTCTGAAAGTTACGAACTGAGTAGATTACACGTAAATAGCATCATGCACAATTCTAATAAGGAAATCTATTATGTATCTAAAGCTAAAGGCAGACAGTTAGTTCTGGACCCTGTCTCGGTTGCGATAGAATTGACTTTTGATATTAAGGATTATTGTCCCTTTAGCATAGCACCTGACAAACGCCAACTCATCTCCAAATAGAGTAAGTATTAAAAATTTGTTGATGCGACATGATACACACCTTGACCATTCAACTTGAAATCAAAATCGGCATGATCCGAGTCAACGTCAAAAGACAAATACGAATAATTTTCGAAAGCCATTAAATGTTCTTCAAAAATTATCCAAACCGTAATGCTGAAGTAGGAAACTCCAGTATTAAAATATTCCGCAATATGGAGATGGTACAAGTCGCATATTCCTGCACTTACAGCTTATTGAATTAGTATAATCCATATATATATAACAGTGCCTATAATAGGAAGGCGTAGACTACATGCGAAGCTACCAACACTAAGCCTAAAATCTCCAACAATGTCATTGTCGTTACGATTAGTGGCCTCCCCTTGATACGTACCAAGACAGCGGAAGGGCTTAACCCATCGGGTGACCTTGCACTTGGCAGCATTGTTGGAGCCCAGTTTGCACCAGTTGCTGACCTTCACGTAGTGGGAAGCTTCGACGATGTTGGTGATGTCATGACTTGGGTAAACCTGAAAAGAATAAAACTACTACATGAAATCCGTTTTTTTTTATAAACTTTTCGTACAGGTAAGGGAGTTAGTAGGTTTTTCCTACTGAGCGCGGTGTTTGTGGGCCGTGCTTTAACGCACAAGGAAGTCGATCGAACGTTCGTGGGTTTTTTGGGTTGATTCATGTCATTCTATATTTTCCGACGAAAATCCGACCAGCTAACATTTGACCTCTGTGTGCACGATTAAAGCGGTCTGATTGAAATGTTAGTGTCACATATAGTCTCTCTGGATTTACGCGTATTATCAGTACGTTGTTATTCCTAACCTTCTTGCAATAGTCGAGGATCTCCATCTTGTCCTTGAGGCAGTTATGCGGCTTGGTAGTGAGATCGGGCGTCCAGCGGCCCGCCGCCGACATGTACTGCGGGTGGTAGGTGGCGCCCGACTCGCAAAGGACTGCCACCTGGGGTTCCGCTCCTGTGCTCGTCTGTAAGTAAGAGAAAAACCACTTTAGTACTATTTATGACTTCATTATTTGCGTCATTCTCATGTGTTGCACAGTGAAGAATCACGATACTCTTTTATTGCACGGACTTGAAGTTTTTCCTACCAGCTCAAGTCTATTTATTCTAAGTCATATGGTGACGCTCTTAAAGGTAAAATAATATCAACGTGTCTTTGTTATGGCGTCACAACTAAAAAATAAGTTTAAAATGTTACAAGAAGTCAGGGGATAAGCTGTAGTAAAACACACAGTTATGTACGAGTACATGTGGTTGTACTTCGAACAAGTCTGATTCCTCCAACACTACACACTATTGTGTATGCTATCATGAGAGTCCTTTTCGTTCCTCAACCAAAATTTTAACAACAAAAACTATTCTTGACCTGCAATGACACCTAGCGGCGCAATGGATAATCACAAATTTAAAATGTCAATAAAATGACTTTTAATGCCAGTGCTTCACTACTTAATATATATGCATTAGCTGTATGTTGCGTGATTTCCGGCGGCATATGTGACAGCTACGAAGTCTAATCGCGTGTTCCGAGCGGAAGCAAAACGCGCAATTCTTTTTCGCTGTTATTGCATGGGCACCAAGCTTTTTCTGGTCGGTTCCAGTCAAATCCGTTGCCGTTAATAAGTGTGGTGATTCCCTTACGCGTGAAGGTGTTTGATATTGTATTCATGATACCAAGTGAAGGGAAGAACTAGTCATGCGCCTGATGATAAGCGACACGTCTTTCCATACCAGTTGCTATGCCACTCAGGGCTTTAAGATCTGAGGGGCATTAATACACCCTGAGAATGCAATTTACCCAGCACCCTTATTACTGTTTGGCGGCAGAAATAGGTAAGGCGGCAGTACTTCCCTGGACAAACTGTTTCACAAGGGGCTCTACTGCTACTACAACTATAGTCTGACGGCATTGCGTTTGAACGATCCATCGCTTTGGTTGGCTGAAGTCATATAGCTTCGAAAGCGAGCGATTTTCACCATTTCATTAACGGTTACTTTGAAATAATTCAAAACCTTAAACCTTTCAAAGTGAAAAAAAACAACTATATATTTTTTTAATACTTGGGGTACAAAATACAAGGAAAAATATTCATCAACATCAGCCGGAAGACGTCCACTACTGAACACAGGCTTCCCCCAAAGATATCCAGACCAGCCAATCGGACGCGACGTGCATCCATCGTTTACCCGCCGCCCTTACCAGGTCATCCGTCCATCTACTAGGGGGCCGTTCCACTGAACGCCTTCCGGTTCGTGGTCTCCATTCAAGAACTTTTCTGGCCCAACGGCCATCAGTTCTACGAGCTATGTGCCCTGCCCACTGCCACTTCAACTTGCTAATTCTTCGAGCTATGTCGGTGACTTTCGTTCTTCCACGGATCTCCTCATTTCTGATTCGATCACGTAGAGAAATGCCGAAAAAAGGAAAAATATTACTGGCAGCCCGATCACTCAGTACGGCAGCGGGCGCAGGCGGCGTCGGCGAGAATCTACCCTCGTTTGCTTCATTTTTATTAAAGTCATATACACTACTATACATTATATACACTACTCTAACAACGTCACTTTTTAAAGTCTCGTTTACACTAACCACTGACGTAGTACCTAACACTGTTTTCCAGCCGGGGGTACCGAAAATCCACTATCGATTGAAATTCGAATGACGACCAATCTCGTGGTTTTCTATTTAAAATATTCTTTCAATTATGGTAATTGGCATTAAAAGGTCACAACTCAATTATTTTCCAACATCTGGGGGGTTGCTCGATCATTCATGCTAGAAAGCATTGCACGAGAAGTCGTCTAGACTAAAGGCAGGGAGTCTAGATAGATTTCAGATTACGAAAATGCAACAAAAAGAGCTTTGTCTGGGACTGGTTCTAGTGCAAACTCATTGTGTTAGGTACACTCGGTCACAGTATTAGTTATATAAACTTTATGCAAATTTTCAATAAAGAATTTTGACACATCGTGTCCATACTATCTTGGCTGTAATTATATATTACTTGCACCGTTATTAACGCGTTGCAGTAATTGTCATGATGAGTTTAGTTCTAGGTTCTAGGAGTTAATCTTGTACTCAATATATACCTGTTACTCTACTCCAGGTAATTGTCTAGAACACGTAGTCGTGTTATATTTTGAGTAAAGTTTTTAATAGAAGTGGAGCTTGATAGAGTTCGTCCATGGAAGTACTGCCATTATTGCATTACGGTTTTGAAGGGTAAAAATGCTGGTGACATTACAGGCATATGGGACTTGTAAATTTATGTCTCAGGGTGCTAAGTAGGAGTCCCTTCAGATCTTTGCGGTTTAAAGCGTTGAGTGGCACTGCAACTGTTATGTACAGGCGTGTCGCTTACCACCAGGCGCACGGCTTATTCCCGTCACTTGATATCATAAAAAAAACTTTCCGCTGCTTACTTTCCTCAAATATCCCCCTTCGCCATTGACACTAACACTTTGCGTTGGAATAACATTAATATTCACTGAATTTCCAACGAATATACATGGGAAAACTTATTTACTGGTGGAAATGGAAAAGTTATCCAATTTCAATAAAAATTGGTTCGGTCCAGTCGAAGCGAAAAAGTTTTATTTTGTTCCGCGTTTCAATGCTCAATTTAGGTCGCTCGTTAAATGAACTGATGTTGTTTCAGCTTTTAAATGTTTATCCATTGTTTTATTAATTAACAAATAAATAAGGAAGTGTAACGGTGACTGGTGTATCGACAGTATTATCGAATCCAGTTAAAGTTCTTTTTGGCCGCTCTTGTCAGTTTATGCAATATACGGGACCAGAATGACAGCTACAGTGACCGAGGTAACGATACTAAAAGAACGACATCAGCCATCAAATATAGTCTGGGTAGCCGTTCTCGTAAATGATAGATGTCGATTTGTTTTTACTATATATTAACGAGACGAATTTTTCAAATTCAAATTCTAATTATTTATTGCATTCCTGTTACTACATAGTTGTAATATGTTGTTACATAGGGTAAGATTATATGCCTCAGTTTTTGAAAGGTCCTCGTAATTTAAAAATCATTAGTTTACCATGAATAATTCATATGGATATAACTAGTTTAATTTTTTATATTACATTAAGACTTGATTTTATTGATCTAGCATTTACTTATTTTGAAGAAATATTTTGCAAGCCTATTTTTTTGAGGATAGATGCCTACCTGTATGGATAGACGCTATACGAAGAAAATACTAAGAAGGATAAATTAGTAAAATTCATAATAAAATGTTTTATTTGTAATCTTTAATATATTGTATAAACATATTACATCTTTAATAATAAACATATACGTATTTAAAGAACTACTTACTTCACTTCCTGTTTTTGTAGCTATCAAAACATTCAATACAAAAATATTCTTTTCCTAACTTTATTGTCTTGTCCTTTGCCCCTAACCTATACCGTGAAAAATCGAGGCGACTATCCTATTCAATATGGATAGATGCCCTTTTATTATTTAAAGCTATATACAATAGAGCGATTATTGACACCAAGGTTAGTTAATGACCCAGTGTATAGTTAAAAAAATAATAAAACGGAATTTATTATAACTTACAAAGTTATGCGACAGTAAATACTTGCGACTTGAAATTTAGAACCGTTTGTCGTATTCGTCGCGGAAATAAACGCATGCACAAGCTAAACGCGTCTATTCCACACGAAGCCCTGCAGGAACTTTGATGAGTAGTGTCTATACTCCTTATTTAAACTAATTATTTTTTGTTGCGATTTGGGGAAGTTAGGTATTGAAAACGAAACACCTATCCCACTGCGGCATCTGGGATAGATGGTTTTACCTTAGGTCTTAAGTTAGATATTACAGATCAAACATGAACCCTGTAAGGGCATAGCAATGTCAATCCTAAACTCTAAATAAATCTAAATTTGTACTACAATTTTTACATTATTTCTTAATTTGATATTCGATAAAATAAACAATTAAACAAAACACAAATTATTACTAATCGTCAACAGTGGCAAGCTCATTTCAGTTCTATTTTTAAGGCAGTTTATCGTCAAGTTATTTAGAATTTTATGTCATTTAATTTTTCATCAATTTCAAAATTTATTATTATACATAGATACACATTAGTAATAGTACCATTGTGTTACAACAATTTTAATTACATGATAACAATTCGTTAGATGTTAATAACAATTTCTTATCCATTTCATTGGAAGGTCCAATGCGTGGTAATAATGTTGGCCAGGAGATTTGCACTCTGTTCAGATCAAGTTAAAGTAACGCTCTTTAAGTCGTACTGTCAGACACTATATACGTGTAGTTTGTGGGTTAACTGTACCAAGCAATCGTACAATGCCATCCGCGTTCAATATAACCATGTATTTAGAATTATTCCTGCGCCTGGTGGTAAGACTTGCCTATACATATATCTTTGAGTGGCAAAGATTTGTGGGGCACTGCCGTTGCGCCTGTCACCTTTAGACGTAAGTTTACAAGTCCCATGTGGCTGTGATTTCACTAGTACCCTTAGAGCGGTTACACACAGCGCTTTTAGCAGCGATGCAAACGCGCGTTTCTTGTGATAGAGTTCGTCCAGGGAAGTACTGCCACCTTACCTATTTTCGTGTTCCGGTGTTGAAGGGTAAGGGTGCTGGTGAAATTACAGGGACTTGTCGACTTATGTCTTAAGGTGACAGGGGCAGTGGGAGTGCCCCTCAAATCTCTGCAATTTAAAGCTCTGAGTGGCACTGTGACTGTTATGGACAGGCGTGTAGCTTACCGTCAGGCGCACGCACTTGTTCGTCCCGTCACTTGATATATATATATATATAAAGATTTATTAGCGATTGCATCGATGCAATTGCGCGCGTTTGTAAAGGTAGACGATTAGCGACTACATTTGCTTTACTTTTGCATAGCTGCTTAAAGTCAAAGTCAAAGTCAAAGATTATTTATTCCATAGGTAAAATAAATTTACACTTGAAAACGTCACATTTAAGCTACTGCTCGTTCACTACGCTGGCCTCCCTGAGAAGAACGAGCAAGAAACTCTAGGGATTGCTCTTTTCAAATAAACTTAAATGCTATGGAATACACTTTGAATCAAATTTGTGTGGATTCTGGAGCCATGTCGTCTTTCCATACATCTTTATCTAACACGTAGTCTTCAATTTTGTAATATGATTTTTCGATCAAAATATTTTTAATGTAGTTTTTAAAATTGCCGTGTGTGACCGCTCTTACTCTTCCAAACTGGCACGTGGTAATATAAGCATTACTGCTTATCGGTAGTAATACTTATAGTGGCAATACCTCACTTGATGAACCTTTTCACAAAGAGTTAATAATTATTTCTATTTTTTTCTTCCGTAGCTCATTTAGCAGGCCATTTATTATTAATCACTGATGGCCTTGACTACGCTATTCGAGCTCAAGGCTTTTAACCCGTATAATAATTTAAGTACCGGGTTTGACGACGACCAGGTGGGCAAGAACTTCGACTCAGAATGCTACTTATCACTTTCATCAGTGTGTGCTGGAAGGTAGTATAGGACTTCCTTATAAATAAACTTCTTTAAAAAAAATCAATCAGAGTAATCACTATTTGTGGGAAAATCTTATCGCGATTTAGTATTACGTAAAATTACTCAATGTCATCTGTCGTGTTTTGAAGTAACTACAAAATGTTCGTAGTTGGTTCTATAGGTTGTATCGTGTTAAATAGGTTTGTTACAGATTTTTCATCTTAATAATAAACTTCAGCACTAATGGACGAAGATAGAGTATGTCTATTTGTAATGTTGCTAATTTTGAAAAGGTCAAAGGCGGTCCGACGAAGTTGCCATTATATTACAAATAATTGACGAATAGTGAACGCCTACGATTGCTTTCTCCTTTTGTTTGTTTATAGAAAAATAAGTTATATAACACTTGTCAGTAACATAATTATCTTTTTTTTTATAAAAAAAACGGACCTCAAAAGTTTGTGGAATTACATCTATGTGCCAAGTTTTATTGAAATTGATTAATGGAAAGTGGGTGAAATCCAACAAACGGATTCATCCTTTCCCACTCTTACAGGTGAAATATGTTCTTCAAATCTGAATGAAGGACCACTACTGAGGTAACCCCTTTCGAACAAAAAAAGAATCATCAAAATCGATTCACAAATGTCGGACTCATCGCGTAACATACACCCAAAAAAACCGACCTCAAAAGTACGTGGAATTACGTCTATTTGCTAAGTTTCATTGAAATATCCCCTAGTTCGCTACTATACAGGACTTGATACTGGAGATAATAAAAATAGGTGCTCACTACGACACTACTCAAAGTATATCGAGAGAAAAACGCCTTGCATTGGAGAAATAGCAAAATCAACTAAATAATTGCTAAAAGTAATTGCTCCTAAATTAAAGTTAGGCGCTATTTATAAAAATGAATCTTCATGCGTGAGCAGCCACCCTTTGAGGTAGATGATTTTCTTGATTTTCTTTTTTGAAGTCTGTTAAATATAAGCATAGTTTCACTGTACCCGATAAAAATATAAACATAATAAAGGGAAATTATCTATTTACTAACTTGTTGCACCAAGTAACCCGAGACATAAGTTGACAAGTCCCATATGCCTGTAATTTCAGGAGCACCGTTACGCTTCAAACCTGGAATGCACTAATGCTCACTTTACAGGTTGGCGGCAGAAATAGATAAAGTGGCAGTACCTAGACGAACTCATTTACAAGAAGCTTTACAGCTACTGAAGCTTCGTACTTGGCATTGTCTTGTGATTTAGTCGAATATTTCTTATTTGACAGTAATTGTTTCGGACAGATGTCGGATGGAGGATGGGAGTAGACCCCGCAGCGCTTGTTACCATGCCAGGGCCACCGCTCTTACCAATCACGACTCGGTCTGTAACTCAGTTGGTTCGTATAAGCCATAGGTTCCTAAACTTTTTGTGTCACCGCCCACTTAGGCGCAATAAAAAAACTCAACGCCCACCATCACAAGAAATAATTGAAAACACTTATTTTTTTATACTAAGACAAAAAATCACAAAGAAAAAAATTATATATATCGCACTGCAATTACAATAGTGTTATAACTCAAAATATGTGAAATTCAAGATTATACCATTCTTGAACGTAAAATTTGATTCTCCACAGGTCAATAAAACCGTCTTTAAAATATTGTAAGAAACAGCTAAAATATATCTACTTAACTCAAAATGAGACACGCTTTATGTAAGCTAGTTCTGGCCAAAATAGTCCTTATTCAAAAATGTAAAATTATTTTTTCTCTTTTTTATATTTAAATGTATTTGACAAGTAGGAAATTGTTTGTAGTAAACTATAACCTCTACATACATTTTAATTATCTTTCACGGGAAACGATTAATTCGTTTTTCGTCGATTCTGAGAAAAAACACTTTTTGAATTTAATACACTAACAAAGTAGAGCGATATGCAGTGTAGTTTATGCGATGCAGTAGCACCCCATAGACAACATCGACGTCCCCCAATTACTTCTGAGAGACCTAATTAAGGAAAAAAAGGCCCCCTTAGGCCTTTTCAGGGAACCATTTTGGGAAACTATAGTATAAGCAATACAGTTGAAAAACAATACAAGTTTCAGGGTAATTTGCTTACCTACGAAATAATGATATTTTAAATAAAACTTTAATGCATCTAGCGTTGTAAAAAGTAAAAACACTGACAGTAGTTTCAAACTCATAAAACTGCACGCGAACTATCTACACGGAATACGTAAAGTTCAATAACCCGTTCAGAAAAATATGAGACATAGTCATACAAAGAATAGTAGCATAGTTCACGTTACATTGCTATTTGATATCAATAGCCAATACTGTCTGAACAAACAAAGGGAGCGATGGAACGTACGGGAAAGACTTGAACACACTGAGCTAAAAATGTTCGTGTAAACATTATCGAGAATGTAAACAGATTTAGTTTTTTTATTGCTACACTGGATTTTGTTTATGTTTAAGTAAATCTTACACAAAAGGTATTTTCAACTCGAAAAGAATGAATAACGTAATGTACAAAACATAAGGAGCGTTTCAATGTTGAGATTTTTACAAGAAATCCAACGCAGCTGCTCTCATTTCAGAAAACGTAACTTTGCTTTGAATAGAATAGAAGAATGGAATAGAATAGAATCGTTTATTTCATGTTATCAATGTCACAATATTGCAATTGGAAATACAATGTCAAGGGATAACTATGATCGTCAGTAATAAAATTATAATAATAATAATGAATATAAAATAAAGTAGTATAACTACTGCTTGTCGAATAAAATAAAATTAAAATTGTTTCAAAAGAAACTCATCGACACTGTACAATTCAATATCCAATAAAAGGATTTTTAGTCGGGTACAAAACGTTTCATCGTTTGTAACACTTTTCAGGTCTGTGGGTAGATGTCGGTAGAGGTCGCTGGGCAACGGATTTTAGTGTTCCCGCGTTTAAGGTAGTTTTAAAATTTGGAAAGCTGCATTTTATACAGAGGTTATATATTTAAACGGCAGTTCGCACCCCCTCAGATCTTTGTGATTCAAAGCTCAGGGCGGCAATGCAACTGAGGAGCATGACTTGGTCGTCCCGTCACTTTGTAAGAATATTATTATTAATACAAAGATCGAACACAAACAAAAATTCCTTTGATCTGACTAGAATCGAACCGGTGTGAACCAACTGAATAAACTGGCATAAGCTGAATGAGGCAATTTTGCGTACGCCACAGCCGAACAAAGTGACAGTACAAATTTGTGGTCGTTATATTTTGTTTATTGCTCTTAGTCTGTTTTGCTTTATTTTATGTTGTTTTTGTATTTTTTTATTTTGGTTTTTAATTCTTTCTATTTTGTTTTGTTTGCCTAAGTATTATTAATCTCTTGTTCGTGACTACGTGTTGTGGCGTTGCAATAAATATGTATTCTATTCTATAAAAGCACTAGTCACATGTGGCTATATTAAACAATAATAAATAATAAAATAACATAATTTTATATATAAAAAACTTTTTCTGAGTGCTCGATCTTTGTATTAATAATTATAACAAACTAGTGGAGTAATTTCACAAAAATAATTAAATATCAATTCAATGAAAATTTGAAGTATTATCATAATTTTACAAAAAAACGAGATTTTCGCTCATTTTTATACACTATGTTTTTTAGCCAAAAATGTTGTTAATGTAACTTTTTATTACTTTGTTAAACACGAGGGAATGCTATACGTGATACATGGCGTAGAAAATAGAATACATGAAGGTTTTAATAGACGGACTGCCAGTAAAACATGCAGTAAATACCTTACCCTTTAGGCCCTTCACAAATTACAGCTGGAATAGTTGGTAGGTTTATGTAGTCGGCTTGGCAGCAAGTTAGCTCGTTAGGGGCCTGTCAGACGGCCTGAAGTTTCCGCGTACACCAGTGGATGATTGTTTGCTTTATTTTGAAACTCAATTTAGTAGCTTGATATACGAGACGCTAATGAATATTTGGCGCGTGTGTTTTGACTTAAATGATTTTCAAGTACTACATTTCCGGTTTAAAAATTTCATTCTACATCATTACCCCATCATGCGTCCTACTAGTGAACACGGGTCTCTTAAGCCGCAGGCTTATTACCAATCGTTTGCGATCAGTTGTTCTAGCAATGTTTGCACGATTGCTGTCAAAACATAAATTCGTACTATGGATGGAACGTCCAATAGCGATTAAATGATAACATAACAACAAGTGATATTGCATGTAAACACTTTGAAACATAGCGACTGGTTGTTTTTTCGTATTACCGAACGACAATTGACAGCGACGCAACAGCAATAACACTCTTTTATTTCCAAGTACAATGGCACTGACATTAAGATGTTAGGCAGTGTGAGAGTGCGAAACCTGAACTAGGTTACCCTGTCTTACTGTACTCCAACCACCTACACTCAGGATCGATTTTTATATGGAATTACATGTTATTTATTTATTGAATATCAAGCGGTTTTTACTACCTACCTCTTACTTATTATATTACCGCTAAGCAGTAATGTGTGCGTTAGTGCGTTTCGGTTTTGGAGAGTAAGGGTGTTAGTGAAATTACAGGCACATGGGACTTGTCAACTTATGTATCCCTCACATCTTTGTAATTTAATGCTCTGAGTGGCACTGCAACTGTTATGGATAGGCGTGTTGCTTACCGTCAGCTGCACGACTTGGTCGTCCCGTCAATTTGTATAATATTTTTTTTTAAATTTAATGTTAAAGAAAAAGAAAAAAATGCAATCAAATTTTTTCTTCACCGCTAGCCAAGTCAAAAAAAAAGAATCGTTTATTCCATAGGTAAAATAAATTTACACTTGAAAACGTCGCATTTAAGCTACTGCTACTAAGTATTGCTACTAAAGATTCCCAATACGAAACTTAGAAATTAAAATAATACGTTACATGTCGTTAATAACGTTGATAATTATGGAAAAACATACGTAGAGTTTAAGTTCACGAAAACAATAATATTGTTTACGAAGCAACAACATAATTTATCGTTAAGGCCGCGTGTTGAGTGCAACTCTCGAGTTTGTTCCGGCCTAAGTGCAAAATCTGGTAACGGAAAGCGAAAAGTTGCCGGAATTACGTCCGATTCGTAGCACGCATCCGCAAGAGGTCAAAAAGTTTATTACGGACATTGTCCCAAGCCGCTTTAGGCGTCTCGTTGTGGAGTGTTTATTGAAATCACATTGTAGATGGGGTGTTTTCGTCTTCAATTTCGTATTGACGACCTCCATGGTCAAGTGATTTGAACACCGGCTATGAAAGCCGGTGTTCATGTTCATCATTGGTGAAAACTTACCTCGCCTAAGTTTTTCAACCTGTACGTGAACGACCTGACTGTCGAGCTCAGCAGCAGGCGGATAGGGTGTCGCGTTGATGATGTTAGCATCAACAATATTAGCTACGCGGATGATATGGTGCTGCTGAGCCCGACAGTCAGAGCACTCAGGGAGCTGCTGGGAGTATGTGAGAGGTATGCTCTAACTCATGGCTTCCTGCATGGAGTCCTGATTACCTCCCGCCCTTTACACTAAATGGCGTAGAGCTTCAAAGGGTTTCCCGATTTAAATATCTTGGCCACTTTGTAACCGACGTTCTTAACGACCAAACAGACATCGAAAGAGAGCGGAGGGCGCTGGCGGTCAGATGTAACATGTTGGCCCGGCGGTTTGCACGTTGTAACAAAAGGCTTATTGCACTACACGTGCAACCTGTGGTCCAACTTTACGCAGAAGCCATTAGCGCCTTTCGCGTCCAATATAATAACGGCTTCAGGATGTTGATGGGGCTGCCTCGCTTCTGCAGCGCGTCGGGAATGTTCGGGAATGACTGTTACGCCATCATGCTCAAAAAGACAGTCTCGCTGCTCTGCAGATTGCGGGCCAGCGCCAACTCCATCCTGACGACGGTTGTAGGGAGATATGATTCCCCCATTATGTGCCATTTCCTTCAGGTGCTTGTTAGCAAAAGGTGTTTGTGAAAAAAAGAATTTGCTGACAAACACCATAAAATATTAGTACTAAGTATTATTTCTGGTCATGTTTTTTTTTATCTTCTTACTAACATAGTCACTAAGAAAACTGTTACTAATCAATTTATGGACCCCGTTGTCTGAATTAAAGATAAAATAAATAAATAAAACTAACTTTTCTATATCATATTGTGTCGGGTCTGGGTGTTCGTGGTACCGTCGTGGTTTCCAATTTCTATAACACAAGTGCTTTATTGTAATCATTAATACAAAGATCGAACACTCAGAAAAAATTCCTTCGATCCGTCGTATCGTCTTCTTGCATACCGTGCCAGACGCTATACCAACTAAGCCACGGAACGAACCAACGGTGCTTGCGTCGTGTCTTTGTATTTGGTTTTTCAACGACTTTTTAGTCGTAGCGCCATCTATGAAAGATTTATCAGCCAGTTAGTACCTTTACAGCTACCTGTCCTGGCGAAAAATGTCGCTATTCACTGTATTAATTAAATTTTTATTGAATTGATATTCATTTATTTTTTGTGAAATTACTCCACTGGTTATTAATGATTACAACAAACCAGTGAAGTAATTTCACAAAAAATAATTGAATATCAATTCAATAAAAAATTAAAAATACAACTGCTTTAGTTACTTACTTTGGAATCGGAGCGTCGTATGTGATATTGTCTAATATTTATTTCTTTAAATTTATTTCGTGGAGAAAACTGGAAAAACGTTTACCAGTTAGTGGTTTTGTTAAGCAGTCCAGACTTTCGATGCTGTTTTCGCGAAAACAGCATCAGTAGCCTGGACTGCTTCACAAAATGCCTTTGAGGATAAAGGTATAGATAAACTATGCAGACTTAGTCTCAGCACTTTCTCTAATGTAGAAAGATATACTGCTAGGCGGCAGAAATTGTTAAGATGGCAGTACGTCTCTGGACGAATTCTTTCACAAAGAGCTCTACTGCTACTAGAATGATGATCTCTTCGATCTAGGGGAGACCGCAGAAGATACATCTGTAGCAACTATTTTACTCGGAGGACTTACGTCCAGCCTCGATCCCTTGATAATGTCCCTAGAAAATACCAATCAGGGGGCCTACCATAATCTTCCCAAAAACAATTTTAAAAGGGTTGTAACCCTAACTAGCCGTGAACAGGTTCACGGCAATGAAATGGGAAACTTCCGGTCCACAAAATTTATTAAGAAGGTAAAGTTTAAAGAAAGGCTGTAACAATATAAAGGTAAAAAACCGATATAACAGTATAAAACACTCCCTACACTTTATTATTAAGGCACTTACCCCTAAATGGGCCGAAAAACTGAATTACAGAAATAGATACATAAAGGCTGTAGACTTATAAATTATTACGCATGATTAGCTTATTAACAGCTCTGACTGTTGTGGCGGTCGAGCTGGGAGTGACCGTGGTACGAAAACAAAATGAGTTAGTGAAGGAAGATGGAACAATTCAAATTTAAAATTTAAATACAAGTAAAATAAAAAAAATGATAAGATACAAGAGGAGAGAGGCGATACAAAGAGGTGAGATGACGGTGTAAGGAGGTCACACCGTCACAATCTTATTTCAATGTAAGCTTAAAATAAGCTTATTGTAATATTACTCATATTCGTACCATGATGAATCTGTCAACCAAGTAATGTATTATTGCAAAAGTGATTGAAAGAACGAATGATTTCCCAATATTGTCTATTCCTTACTAAAAATAGGAAAGAGATAACGCTATGTGAACTACATAATGCCATCTCTTTTTTTTTATGTTCCGAATCGTCTTATCGTAGTATAATGTTTAAGTATTTAATGTCTATTAAAACGATGTTTTCAATAATTATTCCGCATTTTCATGAAGAAAAGTAAATAAAACAAGCTGAGTCATGAGAGTCACGTTGTGAATTTGGAATTATAGTCTAGTGTCAACTGTTAGTTTCGCCAAGGAGCATATAGATGGCGTTGTCATAATTTTACGAAACAAACATCGCGTATTTTTATTTAACGAGAAATTATTTCCTATGTGCTATTAAATAAAAAACAAACAAAATATTGAAGAGATATATGTAAATAAATAAGTTCAACTTAACTTTTAATCATTGATCAAATTTAAAAATCAATCAAAACTGAAAATAATATTGTTTCCATTGCCCGTGCAACTATTTTAAGATTGCTAAATTTGACATAAGAGCAATATTACTTTAATGTTAAAGTCGCGTCATAGTACGGACTGAGTGAATGAATAGTCACAAAGCTGCCAATAAAGCATCGTAGTTTTAATATTACAATAAGCTTACTTTAAGCGCGTTGTACGAAAAGTCAATGTAAGGTTAAAGTAATATTGTTTTAAGAGGTTGTGGTATTCCCTCAGGTCGTAACTACAACAGGCTCCTGAGACTTGTCAACTTATGTACTTGTCAAGTGACGGGTGCAGTGGCAGTGGCCCTGAAATCTTTGCTATATTAAACATGGACAAGCGTGTCACTTACCACCAGGCGCACGTCTTGTATATCCCATCATAAAAAAAAAACTGTGTTTGGGAACGTACACGTATAACATAGCGCAATAAACAACAATTACATTCATGACCAATATAAGGAAAACGTAAATCCATTACTCACCGTACCGAACTCGCAGTGAGAAACCCGAGCATAAACGGTCCCCGATTCTAACATCTACCCGCAAATCGGAAAACTGTAACAGCCGACGAAATGTTTCATGCCTGACTGAAACTCCTTTTATTGTCCAACGAATTTTACTGCAAATTTCTTTCGAAGAAATTGTAGTTGCACTTTTTATGTTGCGTCGTACTTTCACAATATTTTGTATTTATTTATATGTTTCGTTATACTATTTTGCTTTTAACCTCCGACGCGAAACGAGGGGTTTGAAGTTTGAAGCCTATATTATTGTCTGTCCATCTATACGGTTTTTAAGTGACTTCAAAAAGGGAGGAGTTCTCAACTGATTTTGATGATTCTGTTTGTTGAAAAGAGGGTACCTCAGTATTAGTCCCATTTAAATTTGAAGAAAATATTACACCTCTAAGGAAACCAGGGAATGAATTCGGTTTCGAGCACTTCCCGGTCGATTTCAACATTCTGGTATGGCAACCAATCTAATGTTGTAAGGTGGAGAAATGCATACTCTGACAAACATTTCTTAGAGTGCGGAGTGAGGCAGGGTGGACTTACCTCATCAAGGCTTTTTAACCTATGTGTCAATCCTCTGATCGATGAGCTCAGCAGCATGCATGTTGGGTGTTTTATTGGCGATGTTTGTGTGAATAACTTAAGCTATGCCGATGGCATGGTGCTGCTGAGCCCGTCGATTGGTGGCCTGAGGAAATTACTGAAAGTTATTGAGAATTATGCACTTTTGCAGGGTTTGAGGTACAACGGAAAGAAAAGTGAATTTATGTTATTTAAAGGTAACAGTAAATATTTAGACAATATCCCACCTTTATTTGTTAACGGAGTGCCATTAAACCGTGTAAAACAATTTAAATACCTTGGGCACATAGTCACAGAAAACTTGTATGACAACTTGGACATAGAAAGGGAATGCAGGGCTTTGTCAGTTCCGGGAAATATTCTGACTCATAGGTTTGCTCGTTGTACAGCTGAAGTCAAAATAACGCTTTTTAAAGCATACTACCAGACATTCTACACGAGCAGCCTATGGGTCGATTTCACTCAGAAGGCCTATAACTCCCTACGCATTATGTATAATAATGTTTAGAGCTTTGTTTCGGCTTCCTCGATACTGCAGTGCGTCAGGCATGTTTGCCGATGCTAGTGTAGAGGATTTTTACGCACTAATACGTATAAAGGTGGCATCCTGTCTGCGCAGAATGCGAGAGAGCTCAAACAGAATTCTTAAAATGATAGGGCATAGGTGGGACTCCGATCTGCTTGCTAGGTTCACCGAACTTCACATCCTGGGAGCTCTGTGAACTTACCAAGTATCACACATCATGTAATCATTTAATTATGTAATCAATTCAATATATTTCATTCATTCGTTCATTTTATTTGGTAATTTTTATACTAACAAAATGGACTGTATATTGTCTGCAATAAATGATATTTATGTTTCATTTTTTTTAATTCACCGGAGTTATCACGTAACATACTTAGAATAATAACGCATAGAAACCTAGTCCGCACACGCTAAGTGAGGCAAATTGAAGCGCGCCAAAAGGGCCTACACGAGCGGGCGGGCCTTCAGTGCTCAAGGTCAACTTGCACCGCGAACAGATCAAAAATTTTAGCTAAAAATGACGAAATGTGCGGTAAATGAGTGTAAAAATACGTCAGACAAACATAAAATGGATACTAACATCACATTCCACAAGGAAGTAACGCGTTTTTGTGTTGTAGAGACAAGTTCATTATGTGATGTAGTGGCTCAACGAATACGCATCTACAGTCTTTTACTATTATTTTTTACTTAGGTTTAAGTTTTTTCATAACTTTACTTATGTCGGATACTGGACATGGTCTACAGTGGTTTGCATGTGGGTTTGTGAAAGAGGGGACAGTTGTGAAGCCAAAAGGGCGTCATTGGGGCACAAATTGGGACTTGTGGGTAAGTAAACTTCTTTAAAAAATTTCGCAAACTCGTATTCTTTGCGAGGTAAGGTTATCAAACACAGTGGGATTAGTTGATAGTCTGTTCGATTTTATGTAAGACCAAAACGTATTAGGGTCCAACCTAATGTTATTTTCGATATTCCGCAGATGCATAGTATTACACTTGTTAGTTAGTGACTTACAAACTTTTCGGTAATAGTAAAAATAAGCATAGTACAACCCATAGTTTGTTGATTTATATAGTTTGTAGTATTTTTTTTTTATGCAATAAATCAATTAGCTCTGAACTTGTATTTTTATATAAATATTCACTAAAACCGAAAATTAACCTACTACTAAAACTAGCCTACATGAATTAGATTTTTGCCTCACTTGTGACAGTTCGTTTGATATGAAACTATCATTCTATGCGTTATTATTCTAAGGTAACATATATATAAAAAAATAGAGAATTGAGAACCTCCTCGTCTTTTTAAAGTAGGTTAGAAAAATAACATTATCCGTGACAATCTAATTTAAATTGTAATATTGAGACACTGATAATATGAAATAAATGATTCTATTTCATTCTGAGTAATACAATGTATGAATCAATAAAATCTCGTTATATTAAAATTCAAGGAAACTGTAATTAATCCGTCTCCAAGCTACAGTACCGTTCATTGTACCTAATTGCTACAGATTATTTATCATTTTATTGCTTCTCCAAGTTAGCTGTTAGTATGTTTTGACTCGTCAACAGAATCCAATAATAAAAACTTCCAAATAACCGACTCAAGGTTTCTCATGAATTTTTATATCGGTTGGACAATGGTACACTTTATTCCTTCTATAAAAAACATGTTGGTCATTCTAACAGCGAACGGAAACGTGTTAAAAGCTACATTATGTGACATTTACTGCACTTGACACGCTACGCTATTGTTAATAGAACAAACATCACTTCGGATTTTGGTAAAGCATTTGATTTAAAAAGGCTCAATTGATGTTTTAAACGGGTGCTAATAAATTTTCGGATTATAGCATTTACAGATACATGGGGCTTGTGGGAGACCGGTTGCTTCGTAATTTGGTGGTCACCGGTTCGAATCCACTTGACTGACGACGGATTTTCATTTCTGAATTACATAAAGCCGGTTCGGCAAATACGTGATTTTAGGGTAGATAATAGCTTTTTTCGAAATTAATTTCTATTTCTTAACTTAGAACTCCTTCCTAAGCAAATAACGTTCCTTTTTTGAAATTAGCACGAAAATTAAAAAAGTTGGGTGAAGTCGATGTTATTTTTTAAAGATGGAGAATACGGAATTGTAAAAAAGGGATCTTAGAGAAAAAGAACGTGAGATGGTTCATCGTAGGGACAAGAAAAGACCTAGAGTTAAGCATAATGATTTGGATCCAGCGGTATACTATGATATTCCTTTGAATATCAACGCGTAACTTGGACTTCAGGATGGGATGTTCATGCTAAGACAGGGGTTGATACAACAACATCAGGTTCTTTGGACCAAACGAGGCGTTATCCTGCTCCAGGGGCTGTACGTGCTAAACAACAGTCACCTCCTCCATCTCCGTAATAGTTGACAAAGAATTATAGGGAAATTTGAATCCTGCAGTCCCTTAGTTAAATTTATATACCCTTTTAATTCGCTTGTGATGGTTTATTTCTTCAGTCAGACTACAAAAATAAAAAGACCCGATAGGATTCTGCGCTTATTTATACAAATTTCTTCCCGCCAAAACCGCCAAACATCATCGAGGAATAGCTGTTTTGGCGGTATTGGCTATGACCAACAATAATACCAAAAGATGACAACAGATGACAGATTACATGTAAAGCCTATAGTTACGATACAGTCTATGGCATTAAGAAATATTAATTAGCAACACTGATGTAAAAGTAAAATGTCATCTGTAATTCAAATTTCTCAACAATAACAACTCTAACTATAGTCCATTTGTTTAGGTACTTAACTAAATGTAAACAATTTTGATACATCTTTTTATTGAAACACATGCTTTACAAATCAATAGATATAAAAATAGGCATGCAATTTCATATGAAGCTAAATATTTGTATTTTGTATTTGAAGGTAAGGGAAAAGCATTTTATAAATGTATATTTCATTAAATAGACATCTCAAGATTGTTTACATTTATTTAAGTACCTAAACAGATGGACTATAGAATACTTGAGTGGAATTGGGAGGTACTGGCCTTGCTAATGGCGTCCGCCATAATTTTTATATTATTGATATAAAACTACCGCATATAGTCGTTTTTACTGGACATTGGCGAAATTATTGATTATTTCGATGGGGCCATAACGTTTAAAAGAAGAAGAACTATTAATACTTGAATTTATTTCCAAAATGTATAACATGTTCTATGTAACAGTTTGTAAAAGTGATACATTTCAATAACCTTATTTAATATGTAATTTGTTCGAGTATGATACAATATACAATGTAGTATGCAAAATGCGACCTGCCCCCGTAGCATGGCTACGCATGATAATCGCGACACGCGCGGTAAAACTGAAAGAAGCGCGCGCTATTGGCTGTCTGAATCATATCTAATTTAGATAGCCAATAGGGTGCGCTTTTTTTATCGCACGCGTCGCGACTCTCATGCGTAGCCATGCTACGGCGGCTGGTCTTGATTGCAACCTAACAATAGGTATGTATATGATAGGACTCTCGTTCCCACAAAAGTGATACACGCGGCCACAAAGATTCTTCCACTCGTCTACCGGCACTCAATTCGAACGTAAAAGAAACAAAAGAAATATAATTCGTAAATCAATAAGCTGCAAAAGCATCACGGCAAACATTAATATCCCTATGTCGGCTATATAAATGTTTCTTATAATTAGTTCTATGAAGGTTTCCACGACATGCCGTAAAGCGAATTCATTTCCGAAACCCGATTTCATCATGTTTTGTTACCGTCGTTAAAAAAATACGAGTTCGGTTGAAAATAAATTATGGAGCACGAATTCTGAAATAGGTATATTTTTTTCCAATTTAATTATTCAAATTTATTTATGTACGGTGGTAGACGCAGAGCGATTGCTTCACAATAGAAAGATCATCTTTTATTGATAAGTTTAATAACAACACCTTTAACTAAAAACGAAAAAAGCATAATGATAAGTCTGCACGTTGAAGAAGGTTCACAACCCAGGAAAACGTGTTCGCATGAACAAGCGCCTGGTGGTAAACGACGCGCCTATCCCTAGCAGTTGCAGTACCACTCAGTGCGTTGAATCACAAAGATCTGAGGAGCATTGCCATTGCGTCCCTCACCCTGTATGCCCGTAATATCACCAGCACCCTTACCCTTCAAAACCGAACTCTCATTACTGCGTGGCGGCAGAAATAAGTAAGGTGGAATTTCCCTGGGTGAAATCTTTCACAAGTACCTCTACAGTTACTAAAACGTGTGAAATTCCAAATCAGCATTATTATGCGGCGGGTAGTGGTCAACTCTTAAAGCAGACACGTGCGCTGTAGTACGACGTAATATAGGTTGACGACAATTCATCCAGGGAAGTACCTTACCTATTTCTACCGCCAAGCAGTAACGTGTGTTTTTATGATACCAAGTTACGGAACGAACAAGTCGTGTGCTTGGTGGTAAGTAACACGCCTGTCTAAAACATTCGCAGTGCCACTGAGAGATTTAAATAGCAAAGATCTGAGGCGCACTGTCACTCACTTCGTCTAATATATACCTACCACAACCTCTTAAAACAATATTACTTTAAGAATGATTCACGCTACACCGTGTCGCGACCGGGCCGTGCCCCGGCCGGGACACGGTCAAACATTATGGTATACTTTTTGTATGAAGTGATTCATGCCTGACCGTGACTCGGCCGTGTCCCGGCCGTGCGCCGCCGAGACTCGGCCGGGGCACGGCGTTGAAATGTCGGTGGGTATTGTTTCCCGGCTCTGGCACGGTCCGGCCCCAACACGTTGTAACATGAACATATGCGCCCGGGCGCCCGCAGAGCAGTCAACGTCAAATCTTAGTGAGGTGAGCAGCTCAACACCAAAATGGACGATGAAAAATTATTAGAATGTGTGCGCAAGTACCCTGTGATTTACGACATGAGCCATCCTAAGTATTTAGATAACAAATACAAAAATATTATTTGGAAAACAATTTCAGACGAAATAAAACAATCTGGTAAGTAGTAAGTTTTATTTCAACTTACATTGTGAAAATTGCATATTTACATAAGCGTCACGTCTATCGACAGATGAAATCACTGGCTGACAAAAACCACATAACACAGATTTCGTGCAAATAATACACTCAAACAGCCCGGTGTAACATGAATGACTGGGCCGACCGGCGCAAGGTGGACGTGTCCCGGCCGAGGCCCGGCCCGGTCGCGACACGGTGTAGCGTGAATCATCCTTTAACCTTACATTGACTGTTCGTACAACGCGCTTAAAGTAAGCTTATTGTAAAATTAAAACTACGATGTTTTATTGGCAGCTTTGTGACTATTCATTCACTCAGTTCCTACTATGACGCGACTTTAACATTAAAGTAATATTGATCTTATGTCAAATTTAGCAATCTTAAAATAGTTACACGGATACAGTGGAAACAATATTATTTTCAGTTTTATTGTCTTAATATTGATTTGGAAATATTAAAAGTTAAGTTGAACTTATTTATTTACATATATCCCTTCAATATTTTGTTTATTTTTTATTTATAGCACATAGTAAATAATTTCTCGTTAAATAAAAATACGCGATGTTTATTTCGTAAAATTATGACAACGCCATCTATATGCTCCTTGGCGAAACTATCAAGACTCAGCTTGTTTTATTTATTTTTCTTCATGAAAATGCGGTATAATTATTGAAAACAACGTAATTTTAATAGATTATATTATTACATACATATTTAAAAGTCAAAATTCTCTGAGTGTAAATAACACGTTAAGAAATAATAATAATACTACGATAAGACGATTCGGAACATCAAAAAAGAAAGAGATGGCATTATATAGTTCAAATAGCGTTATCTCTTTCCTATTTTTAGTAAGGAATAGACAATATTTGGAAATCATTCGTTTTTTCAATCACTTTTGCAATAATACATTACTTGGTTGACAGGTAATTTCACCAACACCCTTATCCTTCCAAACCGGAACGCAGTTATGCTAACATTACTCTTTGGCGGTAGAAATAGATAAGGTGGAAGTACTTCCCTGGGCAAACTCTTTCACAAGGTCCTCTACTGCGACTAAATAAGCCTTCTTTACATATTTAACTAAGCTAAGAAAATACAGTGATTATTTTGATAACAGTGTCAAACAGTACACCAACCCAACCACAAACATTTAAGTAGTGAACTTAAAAGTAACTTAAATTCGACATTTTCCCTCTACGAGCCCGAAGTGTCTTTTTAATATGTGAAGTCGGTGTCCGGGAGCGGTCTCGCGACACTTGCCAAGTGTCCGGACACTCGAGTTGACTACTTATGCACCAACTTCGCTGTGACTTTAAAATGATTTTTCTAACTCGGCAATGTGGATATTGAATAACTTAGAATAAATTTACACAAATAAGGTAAATAATTCGTTGCGTTCTATATCTTATTCCAGATAGAGCCACGTACATGGCTTTTGAAGACAGAGAAATATAACAATCAAATTTGTTTCGACTTAATTAACTTTATCAGAAGCCCTTCTATGGTTTTAACGCGCATGGGGACATAATAAGGTGGTAAATGGAGCGTAATCGAAGCCACCACACTTCATCATATCAGCCGGAAGACGTCCACTGCTGAACATAGGCCTCTCCCAAAGATTTCCAGACTAGCCGATCGGACGCGACGTGCATCCATCTGTTACCCGCTGCCTGTACCAGGTTCGTGGTGTCATTTCGAGAACGTTTCTGCCCCAACGGCCGTCAGTTCTACGAGCTATGTGCCTTGCCCACTGCCTCTTCAACTTACTAATCCTTCGAGCTATGTCGGTGACTTTCGTTTTTCTACGGATCTCCTCATTTCTGATTCGATCACGTAGAGAAATGCCGAAAATTATTCACTCCATAGCGCGTTGACTGACTTTGATCTTTTTTATGAGGCCCATAGTAAGTGACCACGTCTCAGGCGAGCCAACTTCCAGAAAGAGGTCAACCGTCGAATGCGACACAGTTGGACAGCTTGAAATGATTCCGTAGACACATCTGGGATATAAAATTAGTAAATCGACTCATCCGTAGAACAAAGTCCTATGTGCACGACTGCTTATTCTCAGGACAATTGTTCGTTGTTCTTCGCTGACTTTATATTTCCAAAACGAAATAAGAATTAAAAATTCTTTTGAATAATGATATTATGTATTTAGGCTCTTTCCGCTGTATAATCGCGTCGGACTCTGGTTTTCGAATGAGTCGAAATTTATAAAGTTAGATTAGTAAGACTGCACAGTCGGAGTGAGATTAGAAGGGATATAAAAAAGACGACAAAATGGCGGGCGCGAGCGTTTTAGTTTTTAATTGTACTGGAATAATGATTTGAAATTTAAATGTTTTCCAGTTAAAATAAATTACATTACTATATACTACAATCCGGTTTTTCTTTTATGAAAAAATGCAGTTAGCAAAGCAATATTTGTAAAATACTAAACCTTGTAGAAATAGAATCATGAACAACAATTTTGAATGCCATTACTTTTTTAACTCATTACACAGGGAATTCACTCATTTGAGACCAGGTAAATGATGTATCTATATTGTATTGTACTTTGTTTCAATAAGTAACTCCTGGTCTTTAGGTGAAATTATTGAAGAAAGATGTCATAAAGGTTACTTTATAATAATTCCCTTTCAAAGTTACACGAAAATATCGTCAAGCATGGCCATTGGAAAAGCTTGAGCCGCAGCCAGTTGGCAACAAAACTGCAAAACTCACCGATTTATAAACCTGTCGACCTGGCAACGTTGATAATTACAGTGGTTTCCACTACGTAAACAAAAAAATGCAATCGCCTATTTCGTTAGAACAAAGTTATAACTTTTAGGAGAGTGGTTTACAAATTCTAGGAAAGATATTTGTAGATAACCAAAGTCAAAGTCGAAGACAAATAATCATTTATTGTATGGGTAAAATTTTTAAACTTGAAAACGTCATTTTCGAAGTAGTCAGCGTAGTTCACTACGCTGACCTCCCTGAGAAGAACGAGCAAGAAACTCTAGGGATTGCTCTTTTCAAATAAACGTAAATGCTATAGAATACACTTTGAATCATAATTGTGTGGAACAAGACTCATGTTGTCTTTAAATTTTTATTGAATTGATATTCTCACTAGTTTTGCTATAATTATTAATACAAAGATCGAACACTCAGGAAATCCGTCGATCCAACCGGATTCGAACCGACGTCTTCTAGCATATCGTGCCAGACGCTATACCAACTAAGCCACGGAACGAGGCAGCGGACCTCACGAATTTTTCTATGTGCTTGCGTCGTATCTATGTATGTGGTTTTTTCAACGACTTTTAGCCGTAGCGCCATCTATGAGAAATCTATGATATTGCGTCACCCAGTTAGATACCTTTACATCTACCGACCCCGACTAGAGACGTCGCTATTCATTATATTTAAATTTTTATTGATTTATTTTAATGTTGTCTTTCTATAACACACATCTTTATCTAACACATACTCTTCAATTTCGTAATATGACTTTGCATTTAAAATACTTTTAATGTAAGTTTTAAACTTAGGTAATGATAATCTTAATATATTCTCCGGAATCTTGTTGTAAAAACGTATGCAGTTCCCCATAAAAGAATCGTTTACTTTAGTTAAACGAAATCGTGGCAACTTCCCCATTTCCAACACATATGTTTCGTATAGTAGCCGAACTAATCTTGGAAAGTATGCCCCCCCCGAACAGATTCATGCAGTCATACACAACCAAAGACGTTAGTCATATTTCATATAAAAAAACATCAATGAGTTTATTCGTATGTGCAAGCAATTTTTTTGTTATCTGTACACCCATTATAATTAATCATTGCTGTAATTTTACAATTTTTTAGTGTTGTATAGACCTGTAGCGACTTGGTATCTTGTAGGGTGAACATATTACGTGTAAAGTTTGTTTTGTGATTGATTTAAGATTTATTTTGTGTTATTTGTGTTGTTTTAAGATTGTTATGTTATGTTGGTGGTGTATCTTTGAATATTCTTTTTCTACTCCTGTATTATTAATATATCAATTATAATTTCATAAACCATATCACAAAGCACTCTTTTTTGTTCTGAATCAAAATTCTATTGTCTATGGTTCTCGCTTCCGAATTGAAAAGATCATTATAGTTCTGTCGGCTGCATGAAGTCGGTTTTGACTTCATGCATTAACTGCATACTAGCAATCAATCTGTTAGCAGCCTTAGGCAGACTCGCCTGAAAAAAAAGTGTCACCATTAGGAAAGAGTTTCTACGGAATTCTTTAGGGGTTGCTCTTTGTAAGTAGATTTTGGTTCACTTTATCGTTTACAATATTTGTTTTAAAATATCATATGTAAAAAAACTCTGAAGAAGCTTAACAATAACGGCACGTATTGTTTACCGGTTCTTGCACCTGAGTCACTGACCCCGGCCAGACGGCCGGTGTCACTGCTTAGGAATACCGCCTTTCACATTTGAAAATTCAATTTTTTTTTGACATGGGTGAAGCGAGAATCTAAAATAGATAATAATAAAATTGCTTATTTATCTCAAATAAATAAATAAACTACTTTACACAGAGTTTAGTAACAGAGAATAGTGGTTGGAGATATAAAGGTCTGTAACTCAGCACAATGGCGGAGTGTTTCTCAGCGCCGCTAATATTCTCCTGCAGCCTGCCATATTCAAAAATATCATTCCAGTTTTAAAACTTCTTGCAGATTTTTACACACAAAGCATTAGCCACATACAACTACACTATAAAGCGTTCCTCCAAGGTTTGCCTAAACAATAACCAGTTAAAACATTTCTTACGGAAAGTACGCAATGAGAAATTATGAAGAATGAATCAATCCGGTAGAATTTTGTACAAGTACTTGGTATGTGTATTTTTGTATAAAGTTTTTGTTTCACTACAAACAATCGGAATCTTATTATGGAAACATCTATGAAGATGAAGTAAATGTATTTGTGATTTTGTAAACAAGACTGTTAAGAACAGCGAGGTTATTTTCATTCCTCGAATTGTTATACAATTATGACGTAAATTGTTATGTCCATATTGTGAAAAAAATACTATCTTCATAAATTATATTTTCATAAATAAAATAAACTGCACCAGTAATATTAATATCTTAAAACGTCTCTGACGTCAGGGCACTAAAGTGACCTACATAGCTTGCAAAATCAGTAAGGTTAAGTGGCAGTGGGATGGACATATCTGCAGGAGGGCTGATCGCCGATGGAGCAGACTTGTTCTGGAATGGCGACCCCGTCAAGGAAAACCTAGTGTGGGCCCATTGTGAGACGCCCTGCGGCAAGATGGACGGACGCCCTGAGATAGGCACAAGACCGGGAGAGCTGGCGTGCTCAAGGGGAGGCTTACGTCCAGCAGCGGATACTTGTAAGCTGATGATGATGATGGTGTCTTGAAACTTATCTATTAGACACTCTGGGGCCCAATATATATATTGCTCTAATAACACGCTTCTGCAGGACAAAGATTCTATTAAAATTTCGGCGGCATGTCTCCAAAGCAAAATTTTAATTATTAATATCAATAAATATTGTAGTTATAGTCTTCATAGACTGTTAAATCAAATCGTACTTTAATGTTATTCCGTTAAAGTTACGAAATCGGCAATGTTCGAACAAGTAAAATTATGTATATGTACTCTGTTTCCAACATTTTGAATTGTTTACAAACTTCACAAATGTTCAAACCGCACTGAGCAAAATGAAACCAAATTAAATTCTGGGAAGCAATACAAAAGGAGAATTAATTAAGGTTTCTACCATTCATAATAGAAAGTTGTGCTCAAGACACGAGGTGAGAGTGAATTAAAAGCAGTTGCTGCTGTATGCAAATGCATGGAGATGCGCACTGGCGCTGTCACCTTGTCGGCTCTATTAAGTACTCGTGTTTTCAGGGCTGCCGCTAACCAAATTATATTATGCAACTTATAGTGAAAATATAATATAATATTGAATTTGAGGACTTTAATAAAAGTACGCGTAGTCTGCCTTTTCCAAGACGGATTAAAGTGACATTTACAGGATTGCCAGTTTTCATAAAATTTTAAATATTCATGTAGTTATTATCGACAGTTTTATCGATAAATTGTAAAAGAAGGTAAAGTTTTGCCAAAAATGTTTGAACGATTTCATTATAATTCAGTTTTCGGTGTAATGAAAGTTCGATCAAACGTTATTTCGGAAAAAAAATTGTGATAGGTCACCTTTAAAATGAAACAAGTTGGCTATTTATTGCATAAGCGTCACCCAACATTCAGTCGATAGTTGATAGAATCGACTGCAGTCACTAGCTGCTTGTAAGCGGGTAACACTTTTGCGCAATAAACTGTCATTTTACTCCATTTAAAAAAAAGACAGACTATGGAGTTAAGTTATCAGTTCGAATATTCAGCAGCGTTGTGTACTATATATTTCTTACAATTCTTCTAGATGCAAGGCGCCTGAAAGTTGTAAAAACATTTTTCATATAGCACCGCTGTAGTATACTCTATAAAACCTAAATTATTTCCACCGTGGCTATAGTGATATTGGCGAAAGCTCGGAATTGCATATCGTCGATGTTTTGTAGAAAAGGCGAAAGAGCCATTTCGAAATTTTTTTCAGTGGACCACGTTTTACTTTTTCACAACTGTTTTAAAATATTTACGTCCTGTTTTAAATTTAATTTTGCCAAAGCAAAATTGAATTTTAAAACAGGACGTAAATATTTTAATTTAAACGCTGACGATATATTGTGGTTTTTGTGCATTTACACAAGTATTTGTGGTTTATGCGAGCGGCATACGACTACATATGCAATTTCTTTGTTTACAAATTATTGGTAGCCCTAATAAAGGCTATGGGAGGCAAACTGGAACGCTAAGTACCCGCATACTCGACAGCGCTCCTTTTTATTACACTTCACTAGCAGGAAGAGGGCTAAACGTTTGCGGCGAAGCTCTTTACGGTTATAATGTAATAAACTACTTCCTACGTTCAATCGTGTAGTATATTTGGCGTATACATTCTGTATTGGTTCAGTGTAGCGTGTTAAGGCCTAATCCTTCATAAAAGACCCCTTGTTGTACATAACCAAGTTTCATTGCCAGCACTGAGAAAGGAAACATTATTCCTGCTACAAAAGCAGTTATGTAGCAGGAATGTTGTAAGACACATTAGACATTATAATTATCAAAATTTTTTAGATATTTAACTCGCAAAGATCTGACGGACGCTGCCACTGCGTCTATCACCCTGAGACATAAGTTGACAAGTTCCATGTGCTTGTAATTTCACCAGAACCCTTACCCCTTCAAAATTGAAACGCAGTAATGCTCACATTGGATAAGGTACTTCCATGGACGAACTCTTTCACAAGGAGCTCTACTGCTGCTACAATATAAGCGTAGCAATCACTACGTATGTAGATAGAAACACATTTGTACCTAAAATGTTTCAGTAAGGGATGACACAGGTGAGAAAGCGCTTATAATCTCATTCCGTTAAAGTTGCAAATGAGAAAGTTTAGAATTGTGCTGATTACTGTTGAGTAGTTCATAATCTCATTAATCACAAAGTACTTTTCAATCTTAGACGCGAGGTTCCCAAACTTATGTCTCGTACCATGTACCCATTTTTTCTTTCTAAAAATGGAAGTAAATAAAATTTACTACTCGCCTCTTAGCCGAAGAATTAATCAAAGAAGAATGAAATTCTTCGGCCGAGCGTCCAGCAAGCAATAGCCCCTGAGGATGCCTCCTGGAGAGGCGAAACACGTGTCAGGTATATTTGGTGGTGGTGTTAGTGACTGTAGGGGAGGGTGGGAAAATTATCTGCATGAAAAAATATTCAACACAAGCGCAGCCACTTTGCACGATTTAACCTTCACTGGGTTCGCAGAGTAGCAAATTAATTTACTTCCATTTTTATTAACCGACTTCAAAAAAAGGAGAAGATTCTCAATTCGACTGTATGTTACGCGATAACTCCGGTATTTGTGAACCGATTTTCATGATTTTTTTTTTTTTGTTGGAAAGGGGGCACTTCCATAGTGGTCCCATTTCATTTTGAAGAAAATCGTCCACCTCTAAGGGTGGCTGTTCACGCATGAAGATTCATTTTTATTAATAGCGCCTAAATTTTACTAAAGAGCAATTATTTTAATGGTTGATTTTGCTATTTCTCCAATCCAAGGCGTTTTTCTCTCCATATACTTTGAGTAGTGACAACCGATTTTTGTTATCTACAGTGTCAAGTCCTGTATAGTGGCGAATTTAAGGATATTTCAATAAAACTTAGCAAATAGACGTAATTCAACGTACTTTTGAGGTCGGTTTTACTTTTAGTACTATGTACTGAGATTATTATTAACATGGATTTCCGCAAAGTAACGCCTGAATCTATTAACCATTTTTTCTGATTTGTGTAGACTTCATACCTTTCTAATATTGATTTTTTACATCAACTTCAAATGTGTTTTCAACTGCTGGCACAGTGCTTCTCACTTTGACAAGTTTAACTGTATAATAAGACACTTAACAAAAAACATTTGTTAAATTTTATGCATTTCTGTATCCCAATATCATGTTCGTCGTGAAATATTTACTTCTTACACATTTGTATGTGTCTATTATAAGAAAGTACTATGTATAGGCATGTGGGTATCAAATTGTACATTGACAGATCTTCTAAGTACGTGATGTGCTGTTGACTGCACATAGATAATATGTATGTCGAGTGGATTATTTCGTATATGGAAAGTCAAAACTTTGGGCACGACCTGCACTCCCGTAGACCCCCATTGACGTCTCATTCTCCTTCTATTTTTTTTTTGCATGAATCCCTTGTTGATTTGAATGAACCCCTGGGGGTTGATAAACTTTGGGAATCATCGTCTTAAACGAAAACAACGTCGCAGACAGAAAATAGTGTAAAATAAAGTCTGAATCATTCGAAAATATCTTGAAATATGCGGGTTCGAGGTGACTCCGTTTCACCTATAGACGTCACATGATTAATGCTCTGACAGACACACCATTTGTCTCCTAAACGAAAGAAACGAAGAAAAAGTCGCGGATTTTTGCATAATCTCTAGAAGGTATAGGTATTCTGAGTTGCCCTTTCAAAGGATGTTTGGTGGTGATAAAAAAAGGTTTTTTTTTTTTTTACTTTACCTAGGCTCGCTTTTTCTTGTGAAAATAAAAAGTATTTGACCATAGAATTTATTTTATGTTAAATATTTTTAGAGCATATTTCGTTTCTTTTTTCTAGATAGTTAAATTAGATAATTCAAAATTAAACTGGCTTCACTTAATTTTGTTGAAAAGATTTCTCACGGACATCTGCAACAAACACATAGCAAACATTCTTAAGGTGCGCTAGTTCATTCCGTGGCTTAGTTGGCATAGCGTCTGGTACGATTTGTTGGAATACGTTGGTTCAAATCCAGCCGGATAGAATAATTTTTTTCTAAGTTCTCTCTTTTCATCTTTGTATTAATAATTGAATATGATTGGCTTTTGAAGCGATATCATACCAGTGTTAAGACATTCTTGACATATTCCTTCATGCCAAGGTACAGAAAAGTGATGGCAAATTGAACGAATCAATTTGTACGCCTGTCACATAACTTACCGTGGCTTGAAGGTATTTCACGAACAGGGCCAAGTGAACGCCGATAAATTAATTTAATTACCTCGTAAATCGCTTAACCTGTTTGAATTTACTAGAAAGCTAAATATTATATTTATATTTAAAGTTTTGGACTCGTAATTATACGGAAATGTATTTTAGAATTTTTTTCTTGATAAGTAATCAGGAATAAGTAGTAACAGCGGAGCTCCTTATGAAGGAGTACGTCCAGACAAGTAAAACTATTTCTGCCACCTAAACTATTTCTGCCACTAAGCAATAAGTAACTACAATAATAATGCAACACACTCATAGCCTCGCACTAGGGAAACCCTGTGTCTCGGGTGCCATGTACACACACATAGACAACCACAAATGACACCCAAACTCGCGAGAGAAATAAATGTAGGCCATACACATACTTCTCGGGAATCGAACCCAGGACCTCTGCGTGGTAGTCCGGTGATAACCGTTCGGCCACGATTATTAGTTATTAGCAGCAGGTAATTGTGAACTTACGTCTCAGGGCAAACGGGCGCAGTGTGACCCTGAGATCTTTCTGATTGAAATCTCTGAGTGGCACTTTAACTATTATGGACAGGCGTGTCGCTTACCATCAGGCGCACGATTCTTGACTGCCATTGTGACTCAACGGTTACCATGCTGGACTGCCATGCAAAGGTCCCGGGTTCGATTCCTGGGCTTGGATAAATATTTATATGACATACATTTATTTCTCTCGTGAGTTTGGGTGTAATTTGTGGTTTATGGATACAGGGTTTCCCCAGTGCGCTGCTTTATTAACCTAAAAATGGCTAAAACTGGCCGCGCTAAAGAAGTCGAACAGAGTAAATGTCTGTTTTCAAGAAACACATCGCATTATGAAGGTAATGTGTCTCCTTGCATCGATTTCCCATCAATATGGTGACGACATGCATTTGTGACAAGAAACTCCGATACGAGTTCGTAACTTCTCTCTAACTTGGACGGGTAGGCATTTGGAAGTTTGCCATCGTACAAAGGATGTACACAGAGGATATGCACTGGGAGAGGCACTCGAGTTCCTTGTACTCGTATAAGTTTGAAAGTTAAGCCTTGTGAATCGACGGGGCGGGGTACGGGTAGACAGATCATCTTAAATAACTTCATGTTTAGGAAAATATTCGTCGAAGGTGAAGGTGACGAATTTAATAATCTAGATAGACTTTGTTTGACGGTCTTGGCAGCCCGTTATTAGTGGTTTTCATTAAGGGCATTGGGTGACGAGATGCCAGTGAGACCGATTTTGGAAATGAAGTTTTGTATATTGTTTCTGGTCTAGGTAGTAGTGCTCCCAGTGTGGGGGATTTCCTGCTTGAGGTCGGATAATTGGTGTAGCTATCTGGCATATTATTAGCATTATTATTATAGATATAGAGCACAAATTTGAATGTACACTAACAAATGTTAATTACGTCACAAAGTAGCAACTAAAATATCATAATAACATAGCAATTCTAATTTTAGCGCATCTATACAATAAAAATTATGAATTATTTAATATACATTATATAATCTGTGGAACTACCGAATGGGAACATTACAAAAGAGAAATGAAATTCGAATAAAATAAATGATATTAATAACGGCACATTAAGAAGATATTAAATTTTAAAGTGAATATTCAATGAACAAAATGCGAAAGTTCTGAATTTATTTATCTCTATAATATTTTCAGTCATTAATTAAATTCGAGGACTGTCGAACGAGATTATCGATAGCGGCTCTACAGCGCCTCGCGCGATGTAATTAATTGATTGATGCCCATGTTGATGTTAAAATGGATATATCAATCTTTCATGTAAACGCTTTGATTACATTTCACAATAAACATTATTAATGTTCATGAAATCTACACCGGTGTCATTGAAATTGAATATTTGTAAATAGAAAAAACATTGGTCTAAAGATAGGTCCTTGAGCGACACTTACATACAATAACAGGAAACTCTAAACTAAAGGCGATAAACTCGCAACATTGTACATTCTAATTACAAGTGTATTTTGCTTTTTACTGTCTTAAATAGATACTATATACAAATAAATATCAAGTAAACTATTTTCTTGTGACACTTATTCAAATGCTTTTGGTAAAACCTTAAATAAAATATTAAATTGTAAATAACAAAAAGATACAAGAAGTAAATTATATTTTAATATGATATAAAAAGACGGAAACTAATTACTGCTCGATCACAATCTCACCTGATGGACTCTTGTTAATGTATGACTTACCATCAAACGGTTGGTGAGGATCTGCAAATAAATATAATGTTTCAACGTTTCTGTGTTATTTTGCAATACATCAACAAGAAAAAGGTGAAATAATCTTAGTTGTTAATCTAATTATTTATTATTAGTTGCTAAAAAAAAAAAACTGTATTAGATGCTGTCATTCATAAAGATAATATTTTGACTATATTATTTGATAAGAATAACAAAATGGGTGATACTTAACATCTACACTATTACCAAACTATATTTGGAGCGAAAATGAAGAAGATTTGCAATTTTGCGATCATAGCAAAGGCTAAAAGATGATCATCATCATCATCAGCCTGTCGCAGTCCACTGCTGGATATAGGCTTCCCCCAATGTGCGTCATTTCGCCCGGTCCCAGCTTGTCGCTTCCATTTCCCGCTACCAACATTTCGCAGGTCGTCACTCCACTTCGCCGGAGGGCGTCTTACACTTCGTTTGCCGAGTCGCGGTCTCCACTCTAGAACTCGTTTTCCCCATTGGTTATCGGTTCTTCGACAGATATGGCCAAACACTGCCACTTCAGCTTGCTTATTGCACGAGCTATGTCGGTGACCTTAGTTCTCCGAATTACGAATTTTATCCTTCAGAGAAACTTCGAGCATAGCCCGTTCCATAGCTCGCTGAGCGACTTTAAATTGGTGGACTAGCCGTATCGTGAGGGTCCACGTCTCGGCTCCGTAAATCATAACAGGCAGGACGCACTGGCACACATTACCACAAAAACTGAAAACAAAGGTTGAAAACCTTTGTTTTCATACTTTCTTACTTTCATACTTTGTGGTATAGGTGATGAGAAGACTCGACATAGCTTCGCAAACGCTGCCCATCTAAGCTGAATCCTCCACCTGGCTTCCTTTTCGAAATTGTTTCTACCTAACTGCAGAATCTACCCGGGGTAAGTGTATTCGGAAACAGCTTCAGAAGGTGGCCATTTACGACTATGGGTCTCGGGTCAATGTGATCATTGATCATGACTTTGGTCTTGTCCAAGTTCATGTCGAGACCAATACGTCGCAAGGCGGACGTTAGGCCGTCCAGCATCTGCTGTAGTTCCTCCAGCGACTCCGCCATTAGGACTATGTCATCTGCAAATCGCAAGTGTGAGATGTACTCGGTTTTGATGTTAATGCCCATACTTTTCCAGTCCAGCGTGTTAAATATATCCTCCAATGCGGCTGTGAACAGTTTCGGGGATGTGGCATCCCCCTGTCTCACTCCTTTGCGTAATGGGATGGGTTTAGACTGCTGGTCCTGTACTTGGACACTTATAGTGGCGGCGTTATATAGACATCTCCACACTTCGACGCTGCAAGTATTCCAAGACAGCCCAGGTTTCGACGGAACCAAAAGCCTTCTCATAGTCCACAAAGGGTAGACACAAGATCGATTATACTCTTCTGACTTCTGTATAATCTCACCTCACTGTGTGTATGTGGTCTATGGTGCTGTATCCCCGTCGAAACCCGGCCTGCTCCGGTGGCTGAAACTCATCTAAAAGACAAACAAGTTAATAAAAGCTAAATTCGGACGGCAACAATATCCTACAATTTGACAGACTCTCCAAACACGCTAATTATTTAATCGCTAGGGACATCTAAACGACCTTTGAAAATAGGGTTTATCAGCATTATAAAAGAGGTATTAAACTTGCTGGGATGGAATTATACGGTTTATTTACCGTATCTCTAAAAGGTTCTTAAAATATGTATGGAAGATAAGAAAAATATTTTTCTTGAAAAATATTATGTTATTCTGGTTGATTGATTCTAAAGGTCAAATTCTGCTTTTCTAATACACTTCAAAACAACATTTTCTGCATGACTGTGTAAATATTACAGTTATAAGAAGTAGTAGCCCGCTGGCCGTAACATGGTCTTATTACAATCAAAAATAGAAAATTAAGCAAACAAAATACTAGGAATTCTGTCACATTAAATGTCGTAACGTATATGGCAGTTAGAGTGCCGGATTCAAGGGCTTGAGCAGTTTATAATCCTGATTGGGGCATTACGTGAATACACGTGAGTTATAGCACAAAGCACCGTCTCTTATTACGTTGCTGAACGCAGTCTGAGATACAACATTGAGTCTACTTGTTTTTGGACTATTCTATTTTACATGTGATCATTACCAGGTTTACAGTTAGTGCTTTCCATAGTCTGTGACTCTATTCAGGTGGCATTTATTCCATCACTCTTTGATTTACATTATCTATTTCATGTTGCGCTTATAAGCGCATACTATTCCTTCGTCTTGACTATTTCCGAATATTACTGCCCTAACATTGTTTTAATAAAAACTTAAGTATAACTTTTTGAAAGCATATTTGTATTGCACGCATCAGTGAATTTTAATATGAATAACTCTCGCCGTGTTTAACAATTTGAGCCCAAGAGTAATCGTTGCAATCTATAAAAAGAGACAACATAACATTTATTATGTTCTTTTTTCACTTGTTTTCAAGTATAATCTAAGACAAAAATCTAAACATAACAT